>NW_027501440.1:0-67193 GCF_021521415.1 Bidens hawaiensis | reverse complement strand
GAATTAGATATCTCGTGGCAACTTGCCATGATAGTTTTTCGTGCAAAGAAGTTCACTAAGAGGACGGTTAGAAATAGTTGGAACATGCCTAATAATCAAAAGGTGGGTTTTAATAAAGACAATCTCAGGTGCTACTACTGTCAGGAGCCGGGTCATTCTGCTCGTGAATGTACTAACCCAGCAAAGGTTGAAAATACGGAAATGGCATTGGTTCCAGTTGGGAATGCCAGAGGTGAGGCTGGAGGTAGTTCAGGTAATGGTGAAAAAGTTATGGTTGCTCAACAGTTCCATTGGGAAGTTCAGATGGTTGCGCTCAACATTGGAAATCAGACAGCAAATTTCGCCAATGTTGAAGACATTGGCGAAGAAAATGCAACTGAGAAGAAGGTCAAGGAGCTTCAGTTTGCGTATATGGTGTTCACTTCTCCAAATTCATCTGAGGTAAGTTTTCAAACATGTTCCTTAAATTGTGGTGAAAAAATGTAAATGTGTAAGCTTCATAAGGGACGATAAGCAGTGCACTTATTTAAAGCATGTGATAACCATTATTAAAGCCATTTTTTAATTATTAAATCCATGTTCTTTAAATTGTGACTAAAATGATAGCCATTATTAAAGCATGTGATATGTACGATAAGCAGCGGACAATAAATCATGCAATCTCTTACAGTGCTGCTTGATACAACGTTGCTTCCAACAGTGCTCTTATTTCTCAAGATAGTTTCTCACTGCTCAAGCCTACTCATAAACTGCCTCAGGGAAACTTCCAGAAGTTCTCATCCACTCTAGGTCAATCATCACCATCCAACTCACCCAAACGAGCTCAAGTATTCTTCACCAAGTCTGGACAGTCTTCAAATGATACTGGAAAAACTACTCACGCTCCCAGTCAGAACTTCAGTCAGATCCCCACCATACCATAGGAGACTCAAGAGAATATATCTAACGGTGGGATTCATGAATTGCTATAATGGATTTTTGGCTGGAGACTTGGTTCAACGTGTGGTTGCTGCTGAACTAGATCAGATTCATCCCGATGATGTTGAAGAATTGGACATCTCGTGGCAACTTGCCTTGACAGTTTTTCGTGCAAAGAAGTTCACTAAGAGGACGGGTAGAAATAGTTGGAACATGACTAATAATCAAAAAGTGGGTTTCAACAAAGACAATCTCAGGTGCTACAACTGTCAGGAGCCGGGTCATTCTGCTCGTGAATGTACTAACCCAGCAAAGGTTGAAAATACGAAAATGGCATTAGTTCCAGTTGGGAATGCCAGAGGTGAGGCTGGAGGTAGTTCGGGTAATGGTGAAAAAGTTATGGTTGCTCAACAGTTCCCTTGGGAAGTTCAAATGGCTGCGCTCAACATTGGAAATCAGACTGCAAATTTCGCCAATGTTGAAGACATTGGAGAAGAAAATGCAACTGAGAAGAAGGTCTAGGAGCTTAAGTTTGCGTATATGGTGTTCACTTCTTAAAATTCATCCGAGGTAAGTTTTCAACCATGTTCTTTAAATTGTGGTGAAAAAATGTTAATGTGTAAGCTTCATAAGGGACGATAAGCAGTTCTCTTATTTAAAGCATGTGATAACCATTATTAAAGCCATTATTAAATTATTAAAGCCATTTTCTTTAAATTGTGACTGAAATGATAGTCAATATTAAAGCATGTGATATGGACGTAAAGCATCGGACAATAAATCAGGAAAGCTCTTACAGTGCTGCTTGACACAACGTTGCTTCCAACAGTGCTCTTATTTCTCAAGATAGTTTCTCACTGTTCAAGCCTACTCAACAACTGCCTCAGGGAAACTTCCGAAGTTCTCATCCACTTTAGGTCAATCATCACCATCCAACTCACCCAAACGAGCTCAAGTATTCTTCACCAAGTCTGGACAGTCTTCAAATGATACTGGAAAAACTACTCACGCTCCCAGTCAGAACTTCAGTCAGATCCCCACCATACCAAAGGAGACTCAAGAGAATATATCTCTAACGGCGGGATTCATGAATTGCTATAATGGATTTTTGGCTGGAGACTTGGTTCAACCTGTGGTTGCTGCTGAACTAGATCAGATTCATCCCGATGATGTTGAAGAATTGGACATCTCGTGGCAACTTGCCATGACAGTTTTTCGTGCAAAGAAGTTCACTAAGAGGACGGGTAGAAATAGTTGGAACATGACTAATAATCAAAAGGTGGGTTCAACAAAGACAATCTCAGGTGCTACAACTGTCAGGAGCCGGGTCATTCTGCTCGTGAATGTACTAACCCAGCAAAGGTTGAAAATACGGAAATAGCATTGGTTCCAGTTGGGAATGCCAGAGGTGAGGCTGGAGGTAGTTCAGCTAATGGTGAAAAAGGTATGGTTGCTCCACAGTTCCCTTGGGAAGTTCAGATGGCTGCGCTCAACATTGGAAATCAGACTGCAAATTTCGCCAATGTTGAAGGCATTGGAGAAGAAAATGCAACTGAGAAGAAGGTCAAGGAGCTTAAGTTTGCGTATATGGTGTTCAATTCTACAAATTCATCTGAGGTAAGTTTTCAACCATGTTCTTTAAATTGTGGTGAAAAAATGTAAATGTGAAAGCTTCATAAGGGACGATAAGCAGTGCTCTTATTTATAGCATGTGATAACCATTATTAAAGCCATTATTTAATTATTAAAGCCATGTTCTTTAAATTGTGACTGAAATGATAGCCATTATTAAAGCATGGTATATGGACGATAAGCAACGGACAATAAATCATGCAAGCTCTTATAGTGCTGCTTGATACAACGTTGCTTCCAACAGTGCTCTTATTTCTCAAGATAGTTTCTCACTGTTCAAGCCTACTCAACAACTGCCTCAGGGAAACTTCATAAGTTCTCATACACTCTAGGTCAATCATCACCATCCAACTCACCCAAACCAGCTCAATTATTCTTCACCAAGTCTGGACAGTCTTCAAATGATACTGGAAAAACTACTCACGCTCCCAATCAGATCATCAGTCAGATCCCCACCATACCAAAGGAGACTCAAGAGAATACATCTCTAACGGCGGGATTCATGAATTGCTATAATGGATTTTTGGCTGGAGACTTGGTTCAACTTGTGGTTGCTGCTGAACTAGATCAGATTCATCCCGATGATGTTGAAGAATTAGATATCTCGTGGCAACTTGCCATGATAGTTTTTCGTGCAAAGAAGTTCACTAAGAGGACGGTTAGAAATAGTTGGAACATGCCTAATAATCAAAAGGTGGGTTTTAATAAAGACAATCTCAGGTGCTACTACTGTCAGGAGCCGGGTCTTTCTGCTCGTGAATGTACTAACCCAGCAAAGGTTGAAAATACGGAAATGGCATTGGTTCCAGTTGGGAATGCCAGAGGTGAGGCTGGAGGTAGTTCAGGTAATGGTGAAAAAGTTATGGTTGCTCAACAGTTCCCTTGGGAAGTTCAGATGGCTGCGCTCAACATTGGAAATCAGACTGCAAATTTCGCCAATGTTGAAGGCATTGGAGAAGAAAATGCAACTGAGAAGAAGGTCAAGGAGCTTAAGTTTGCGTATATGGTGTTCAATTCTACAAATTCATCTGAGGTAAGTTTTCAACCATGTTCTTTAAATTGTGGTGAAAAAATGTAAATGTGAAAGCTTCATAAGGGACGATAAGCAGTGCTCTTATTTATAGCATGTGATAACCATTATTAAAGCCATTATTTAATTATTAAAGCCATGTTCTTTAAATTGTGACTGAAATGATAGCCATTATTAAAGCATGGTATATGTACGATAAGCAACGGATAATAAATCATGCAAGCTCTTATAGTGCTGCTTGATACAACGTTGCTTCCAACAGTGCTCTTATTTCTCAAGATAGTTTCTCACTGTTCAAGCCTACTCAACAACTGCCTCAGGGAAACTTCATAAGTTCTCATACACTCTAGGTCAATCATCACCATCCAACTCACCCAAACCAGCTCAATTATTCTTCACCAAGTCTGGACAGTCTTCAAATGATACTGGAAAAACTACTCACGCTCCCAATCAGATCATCAGTTAGATCCCCACCATACCAAAGGAGACTCAAGAGAATACATCTCTAACGGCGGGATTCATGAATTGCTATAATGGATTTTTGGCTGGAGACTTGGTTCAACCTGTGGTTGCTGCTGAACTAGATCAGATTCATCCCGATGATGTTGAAGAATTAGATATCTCGTGGCAACTTGCCATGATAGTTTTTCGTGCAAAGAAGTTCACTAAGAGGACGGTTAGAAATAGTTGGAACATGCCTAATAATCAAAAGGTGGGTTTTAATAAAGACAATCTCAGGTGCTACTACTGTCAGGAGCCGGGTAATTCTGCTCGTGAATGTACTAACCCAGCAAAGGTTGAAAATACGGAAATGGCATTGGTTCCAGTTGGGAATGCCAGAGGTCAGGCTGGAGGTAGTTCAGGTAATGGTGAAAAAGTTATGGTTGCTCAACAGTTCCCTTGGGAAGTTCAGATGGTTGCGCTCAACATTGGAAATCAGACAGCAAATTTCGCCAATGTTGAAGACATTGGCGAAGAAAATGCAACTGAGAAGAAGGTCAAGGAGCTTCAGTTTGCGTATATGGTGTTCACTTCTCCAAATTCATCTGAGGTAAGTTTTCAAACATGTTCCTTAAATTGTGGTGAAAAAATGTAAATGTGTAAGCTTCATAAGGGACGATAAGCAGTGCACTTATTTAAAGCATGTGATAACCATTATTAAAGCCATTTTTTAATTATTAAATCCATGTTCTTTAAATTGTGACTAAAATGATAGCCATTATTAAAGCATGTGATATGTACGATAAGCAGCGGACAATAAATCATGCAATCTCTTACAGTGCTGCTTGATACAACGTTGCTTCCAACAGTGCTCTTATTTCTCAAGATAGTTTCTCACTGCTCAAGCCTACTCATAAACTGCCTCAGGGAAACTTCCAGAAGTTCTCATCCACTCTAGGTCAATCATCACCATCCAACTCACCCAAACGAGCTCAAGTATTCTTCACCAAGTCTGGACAGTCTTCAAATGATACTGGAAAAACTACTCACGCTCCCAGTCAGAACTTCAGTCAGATCCCCACCATACCAAAGGAGACTCAAGAGAATATATCTCTAACGGCGGGATTCATGAATTGCTATAATGGATTTTTGGCTGGAGACTTGGTTCAACCTGTGGTTGCTGCTGAACTAGATCAGATTCATCCCGATGATGTTGAAGAATTGGACATCTCGTGGCAACTTGCCATGACAGTTTTTCATGCAAAGAAGTTGACTAAGAGGACGGGTAGAAATAGTTGGAACATGACTAATAATCAAAAGGTGGGTTTCAACAAAGACAATCTCAGGTGCTACAACTGTCAGAAGCCGGGTCATTCTGCTCGTGAATGTACTAACCCAGCAAAGGTTGAAAATACGGAAATAGCATTGGTTCCAGTTGGGAATGCCAGAGGTGAGGCTGGAGGTAGTTCAGGTAATGGTGAAAAAGTTATGGTTGCTCAACAGTTCCCTTGGGAAGTTCAGATGGCTGCGTTCAACATTGGAAATCAGAGTGCAAATTTCGCCAATGTTGAAGGCATTGGAGAAGAAAATGCAACTGAGAAGAAGGTCAAGGAGCTTAAGTTTGCGTATATGGTGTTCAATTCTACAAATTCATCTGAGGTAAGTTTTCAACCATGTTCATTAAATTGTGGTGAAAAAATGTAAATGTGAAAGCTTCATAAGGGACGATAAGCAGTGCTCTTATTTATAGCATGTGATAACCATTATTAAAGCCATTATTTAATTATTAAAGCCATGTTCTTTAAATTGTGACTGAAATGATAGCCATTATTAAAGCATGTGATATGTACAATAAGCAGCGGACAATAAATCATGCAAGCTCTTACAGTGCTGCTTGATACAACGTTGCTTCCAACAGTGCTCTTATTTCTCAAGATAGTTTCTCACTGTTCAAGCCTACTCAACAACTGCCTCAGGGAGACTTCAGAAGTTCTCATCCACTCTAGGTCAATCATCACCATCCAACTCACCCAAACCAGCTCAAGTATTCTTCACCAAGTCTGGACAGTCTTCAAATGATACTGGAAAAACTACTCACGCTCCCAGTCAGAACTTCAGTCAGATCCCCACCTTACCATAGGAGACTCAAGAGAATATATCTCTAACGGTGGGATTCATGAATTGCTATAATGGATTTTTGGCTGGAGACTTGGTTCAACGTGTGGTTGCTGCTGAACTAGATCAGATTCATCCCGATGATGTTGAAGAATTGGACATCTCGTGGCAACTTGCCATGACAGTTTTTCGTGCAAAGAAGTTCACTAAGAGGACGAGTAGAAATAGTTGGAACATGACTAATAATCAAAAAGTGGGTTTCAACAAAGACAATCTCAGGTGCTACAACTGTCAGGAGCCGGGTCATTCTGCTCGTGAATGTACTAACCCAGCAAAGGTTGAAAATACGAAAATGGCATTAGTTCCAGTTGGGAATGCCAGAGGTGAGGCTGGAGGTAGTTCGGGTAATGGTGAAAAAGTTATGGTTGCTCAACAGTTCCCTTGGGAAGTTCAGATGGCTGCGCTCAACATTGGAAATAAGACTGCAAATTTCGCCAATGTTGAAGACATTGGAGAAGAAAATGCAACTGAGAAGAAGGTCTAGGAGCTTAAGTTTGCGTATATGGTGTTCACTTCTTAAAATTCATCCGAGGTAAGTTTTCAACCATGTTCTTTAAATTGTGGTGAAAAAATGTTAATGTGTAAGCTTCATAAGGGACGATAAGCAGTTCTCTTATTTAAAGCATGTGATAACCATTATTAAAGCCATTATTTAATTATTAAAGCCATTTTCTTTAAATTGTGACTGAAATGATAGTCAACATTAAAGCATGTGATATGGACGTAAAGCATCGGACAATAAATCAGGCAAGCTCTTACAGTGCTGCTTGACACAACGTTGCTTCCAACAGTGCTCTTATTTCTCAAGATAGCTTCTCACTGTTCAAGCCTACTCAACAACTGCCTCAGGGAAACTTCAGAAGTTCTCATCCACTCTAGGTCAATCATCACCATCCAACTCACCCAAACCAGCTCAAGTATTCTTCACCAAGTCTGGACAGTCTTCAAATGATACTGGAAAAACTACTCACGCTCCCAGTCAGAACATCAGTTAGATCCCCACCATACCAAAGGAGACTCAAGAGAATATAGCTCTAACGGCGGGATTCATGAATTGCTATAATGGATTTTTGGCTGGTGACTTGGTTCAACCTGTGGTTGCTGCTGAACTAGATCAGATTCATCCCGATGATGTTGAAGAATTGGACATCTCATGGCAACTTGCCATGACAGTTTTTCGTGCAAAGAAGTTCACTAAGAGGACGGGTAGAAATAATTGGAACATGCCTAATAATCAAAAGGTGGGTTTTAACAAATACAATCTTAGGTTCTACAACTGTCAGGAGCCGGGTCATTTTGCTCGTGAATGTACTAATCCAGCTAAGGATGAAAATACGGAAAGGGCATTGGTTCCGGTTGGGAATGCCAGAGGTGAGGCTGGAGGTAGTTCAGGTAATGGTGAAAAAGGTATGGTTGCTCAACAGTTCCCTTGGGAAGTTCAGTTGGCTGCGCTCAACTTTGGAAATCAGACTGCAAATTTCGCCAATGTTGAAGATATTGAAGAAGAAAATGCAACTGAAAAGAAGGTCAAGGAGCTTCAGTTTGCGTATATGGTGTTCACTTCTCCAAATTCATCCGAGGTAAGTTTTCAACCATGTTCTTTAAATTGTGGTGAAAAAATGTTAATGTGTAAGCTTCATAAGGGACGATAAGCAGTGCTCTTATTTAAAGCATGTGATAACCATTATTAAAGACATTATTTAATTATTAAAGCCATTTTCTTTAAATTGTGACTGAAATGATAGTCAATATTAAAGCATGTGATATGGACGTAAAGCAGCGGACAATAAATCAGGCAAGCTCTTACAGTGCTGCTTGATACAACGTTGCTTCCAACAGTGCTCTTATTTCTCAAGATAGTTTCTCACTGTTCAAGCCTACTCAACAACTGCCTCAGGGAAACTTCCAGAAGTTCTCATCCACTCTAGGTAAATCAACACCCTCCAACTCACCCAAACTAGCTCAAGTATAATTCACCAAGTTTGAACTGTTTTCAAATGATACTGGAAAAACTACTCACGCTCCCAGTCAGAACATCAGTTAGATCCGCACCATACCAAAGGAGACTCAAGAGAATATAGCTCTAACGGCGGGATTCATGAATTGCTATAATGGATTTTTGGCTGGAGACTTGGTTCAACTTGTGGTTGCTGCTGAACTAGATCAGATTCATCCCGATGATGTTGAAGAATTGGACATCTCATGGCAACTTGCCATGACAGTTTTTCGTGCAAAGAAGTTCACTAAGAGGACGGGTAGAAATAATTGGAACATGCCTAATAATCAAAAGGTGGGTTTTAACAAAGGCAATCTTAGGTGCTACAACTGTCAGGAGCCGGGTCATTTTGTTCGTGAATGTACTAACCCAGCTAAGGATGAAAATACGGAAAGGCCATTGGTTCCAGTTGGGAATGCAAGAGGTGAGGCTGGAGGTAGTTCAGGTAATGGTGAAAAAGGTATGGTTGCTCAACAGTTCCCTTGGGAAGTTCAGATGGCTGCGCTCAACATTGGAAATCAGACTGCAAATTTCGCCAACGTTGAAGATATTGAAGAAGAAAATGCAACTGAAAAGAAGGTCAAGGAGCTTCAGTTTGCCTATATGGTGTTCACTTCTCCAAATTCATCTTAGGTAAGTTTTCAACCATGTTCTTTAAATTTTGGTGAAAAAATGTAAATGTGTAAGCTTCATAAGGGACGATAAGCAGTGCTCTTATTTATAGCATGTGATAACCATTATTAAAGGCATTATTTAATTATTAAAGCCATGTTCTTTAAATTGTGACTGAAATGATAGCGTTATTAAAGCATGTGATATGGACGATAAGCAGCGGGCAATAAATCATGCAAGCTCTTACAGTGCTGCTTGATACAACGTTGCTTCCAACAGTGCTCTTATTTCTCAAGATAGTTTCTCACTGTTCAAGCCTACTCAACAACTGCCTCAGGGAAACTTCCAGAAGTTCTCATCCACTCTAGGTCAATCATCACCATCCAACTCACCCAAACCAGCTCAAGTATTCTTCACCAAGTCTGGACAGTCTTCAAATGATACTGGAAAACTACTCACGCTCCCAGTCAGAACATCAGTTAGATCCCCACCAAACCAAAGGAGCCTCAAGAGAATATAGCTCTAACGGCGGGATTCATGAATTGCTATAATGGATTTTTGGCTGGAGACTTGGTTCAACCTGTGGTTGCTGCTGAACTAGATCAGATTCATCCCGATGATGTTGAAGAATTGGACATCTCATGGCAACTTGCCATGACAGTTTTTCGTGCAAAGAAGTTAACTAAGATGACGGGTAGAAATAATTGGAACATGCCTAATAATCAAAAGGTGGGTTTTAACAAAGACAATCTTAGGTGCTACAACTGTCAGGAGCCGGGTCATTTTGCTCGTGAATGTACTAACACAGCAAAGGATGAAAATGCGGAAATGGCATTGGTTCCAGTTGGGAATGCCAGAGGTGAGGCTGGAGGTAGTTCAGGTAATGGTGAAAAAGTTATGGTTGCTCAACAGTTCCCTTGGGAAGTTTTAGATGGCTACGCTCAACATTGGAAAGCAGACTGCAAATTTTGCCAATGTTGAAGACATTGGAGAAGAAAATGCAACTGAGAAGAAGGTCTAGGAGCTTAAGTTTGCGTATACGGTGTTCACCTCTCCAAATTCTTCCGAGGTAAGTTTTCAACCATGTTCTTTAAATTGTGGTGAAAAAATGTAAATGTGTAAGCTTCATAAGGGACGATAAGCAGTGCTCTTATTTAAAGCATGTGATAACCATTATTAAAGCCATTATTTAATTATTAAAGCCATTTTCTTTAAATTGTGACTGAAATGATAGCCATTATTAAAGCATGTGATATGGACGTAAAGCAGCGGACAAAAAATCGTGCAAGCTCTTACAGTGCTGCTTGATACAACGTTGCTTCCAACAGTGCTCTTATTTCTCAAGATAGTTTCTCACTGTTCAAGCCTACTCAACAACTGCCTCAGGGAAACTTCCAGAAGTTCTCATCCACTCTAGGTCAATCATCACCATCCAACTCACCCAAACCAGCTCAAGTATTCTTCACCAAGTCTGGACAGTCTTCAAATGATACTGGAAAAACTACTCACGCTCCCAGTCAGAACATCAGTTAGATCCCCACCATACCGAAGGAGACTCAAGAGAATATAGCTCTAACGGAGGGATTCATGAATTGCTATAATGGATTTTTGGCTGGAGACTTGGTTCAACCTGTGGTTGCTGCTGAACTAGATCAGATTCATCCCGATGATGTTGAAGAATTGGACATCTCATGGCAACTTGCCATGACAGTTTTTCGTGCAAAGAAGTTCACTAAGAGGACGGGTAGAAATAATTGGAACATGCCTAATAATCAAAAGGTGGGTTTTAACAAAGACAATCTTAGGTGCTACAACTGTCAGGAGGCGGGTCATTTTGCTCGTGAAAGTACTAACCCAGCTAAGGATGAAAATGCGGAAATGGCATTGGTTCCAGTTGGGAATGCCAGAGGTGAGGCTGGAGGTAGTTCAGGTAATGGTGAAAAAGTTATGGTTGCTCAACAGTTCCCTTGGGAAGTTCAGATGGCTGCGCTAAACATTGGAAATCAGACTGCAAATTTCGCCAATGTTGAAGACATTGGAGAAGAAAATGCAACTGAGAAGAAGGTCAAGGAGCTTAAGTTTGCGTATATGGTGTTCACTTCTCCAAATTCATCCGAGGTAAGTTTTCAACCATGTTCTTTAAATTGTGGTGAAAAAATGTAAATGTGTAAGCTTCATAAGGGACGATAAGCAGTGCTCTTATTTAAAGCATGTGATAACCATTATTAAAGCCATTATTTGATTATTAAAGCTATTTTCTTTAAATTGTGACTGAAATGATAGCCATTATTAAAGCATGTGATATGGACGTAAAGCAGCGGACAAAAAATCATGCAAGCTCTTACAGTGCTGCTTGATACAACGTTGCTTCCAACAGTGCTCTTATTTCTCAAGATAGTTTCTCACTGTTCAAGCCTACTCAACAACTGCCTCAGGGAAACTTCCAGAAGTTCTCATCCACTCTAGGTCAATCATCACCATCCAACTCACCCAAACCAGCTCAAGTATTCTTCACCAAGTCTGGACAGTCTTCAAATGATACTGGAAAAACTACTCACGCTCCCAGTCAGAACATCAGTTAGATCCCCACCATAAGAAAGGAGACTCAAGAGAATATAGCTCTAACGGCGGGATTCATGAATTGCTATAATGGATTTTTGGCTGGAGACTTGGTTCAACCTGTGGTTGCTGCTGAACTAGATCAGATTCATCCCGATGATGTTGAAGAATTGGACATCTCATGGCAACTTGCAATGACAGTTTTTCGTGCAAAGAAGTTCACTAAGAGGACGGGTAGAAATAATTGGAACATGCCTAATAATCAAAAGGTGGGTTTTAACAAAGACAATCTTAGGTGCTACAACTGTCAGGAGGCGGGTCATTTTGCTCGTGAATGTACTAACCCAGCTAAGGATGAAGATGCGGAAATGGTATTGGTTCCAGGTTGGAATGCCAGAGGTGAGGCTGGAGGTAGTTCAGGTAATGGTGAAAAAGTTATGGTTGCTCAACAGTTCCCTTGGGAAGTTCAGATGGCTGCGCTAAACATTGGAAATCAGACTGCAAATTTCGCCAATGTTGAAGACATTGGAGAAGAAAATGCAACTGAGAAGAAGGTCAAGGAGCTTAAGTTTGCGTATATGGTGTTCACTTCTCCAAATTCATCCGAGGTAAGTTTTCAACCATGTTCTTTAAATTGTGGTGAAAAAATGTAAATGTTTAAGCTTCATAAGGGACGATAAGCAGTGCTCTTATTTAAAGCATGTGATAACCATTATTAAAGCCATTATTTGATTATTAAAGCTATTTTCTTTAAATTGTGACTGAAATGATAGCCATTATTAAAGCATGTGATATGGACGTAAAGCAGCGGGCAATAAATCATGCAAGGTCTTACAGTGCTGCTTGATACAACGTTGCTTCCAACAGTGCTCTTATTTCTCAAGATAGTTTCTCACTGTTCAAGCCTACTCAACAACTGCCTCAGGGAAACTTCCAGAAGTTCTCATCCACTCTAGGTCAATCATCACCATCCAACTCACCCAAACCAGCTCAAGTATTCTTCACCAAGTCTGGACAGTCATCAAATGATACTGGAAAAACTACTCACGCTCCCAGTCAGAACATCAGTTAGATCCCCGCCATACCAAAGGAGACTCAAGAGAATATAGCTCTAACGGCGGGATTCATGAATCGCTATAATGGATTTTTGGCTGGAGACTTGGTTCAACCTGTGGTTGCTGCTGAACTAGATCAGATTCATCCCGATGATATTGAAGAATTGGACATCTGATGGCAACTTGCCATGACAGTTTTTCGTGCAAAGAAGTTCACTAAGAGGACGGGTAGAAATAATTGGAACATGCCTAATAATCAAAAGGTGGGTTTTAACAAAGACAATCTTAGGTGCTACAACTGTCAGGAGCCGGGTCATTTTGCTCGTGAATGTACTAACCCAGCTAAGGATGAAAATACGTAAATGGCATTGGTTCCAGTTGGGAATGCCAGAAGTGTGGCTGGAGGTAGTTCAGGTAATGGTGAAAAAGTTATGGTTGCTCAACAGTTCCCTTGGGAAGTTCAGATGGCTGCGCTCAACATTGGAAATCAGACTGCAAATTCGCCAATGTTGAAGACATTGGAGAAGAAAATGCAACTGAGAAGAAGGTCTAGGAGCTTAAGTTTGCGTATATGGTGTTCACTTCTCCAACTTCATCCGAGGTAAGTTTTCAACCATGTTCTTTAAAATGTGGTGAAAAAATGTAAATGTGTAAGCTTCATAAGGGACGACAAGCAGTGCTCTAATTTAAAGCATGTGACAACCATTATTAAAGCCATTAGTTAATTATTAAAGCCATTTTCTTTAAATTGTGACTGAAATGATAGCCATTATTAAAGCATGTGATATGGACGTAAAGCAGCGGGCAATAAATCATGCAAGCTCTTACAGTGCTGCTTGATACAACGTTGCTTCCAACAGTGCTGTTATTTCTCAAGATAGTTTCTCCCTGTTCAAGCCTACTCAACAACTGCCTCAGGGAAACTTCCAGAAGTTCTCATCCACTCTAGGTCAATCATCACCATCCAACTCACCCAAACCAGCTCAAGTATTCTTCACCAAGTCTGGACAGTCTTCAAATGATACTGGAAAAACTACTCACGCTCCTAGTCAAAACATCAGTTAAATCCCCACCATACCGAAGGAGACTCAAAAGAATTTAGCTCTAACGGCGGGATTCATGAATTGCTATAATGGATTTTTGGCTGGAGACTTGGTTCAACCTGTGGTTGCTGCTGAACTAGATCAGATTCATCCCAATGATGTTGAAGAATTGGACATCACGTGGCAACTTGCCATGAAAGTTTTTCGTGCAAAGAAGTTCACTAAGAGGACGGGTAGAAATAATTGGAACATGCCTAATATTCAAAAGGTGGGTTTTAACAAAGACAATCTTAGGTGCTACAACTGTCAGGAGCCGGGTCATTTTGCTCGTGAATGTACTAACCCAGCTAAGGATGAAAATGCAGAAATGGCATTGGTTCCAGTTGGGAATGCCAGAAGTGAGGCTGGAGGTAGTTCAGGTAATGGTGAAAAAGTTATGGTTGCTCAACAGTTCCCTTGGGAAGTTCAGATGGCTGCGCTCAACATTGGAAATCAGACTGCAAATTCGCCAATGTTGAAGACATTGGAGAAGAAAATGCAACTGAGAAGAAGGTCTAGGAGCTTAAGTTTGCGTATATGGTGTTCACTTCTCCAACTTCATCCGAGGTAAGTTTTCAACCATGTTCTTTAAAATGTGGTGAAAAAATGTAAATGTGTAAGCTTCATAAGGGACGATAAGCAGTGCTCTAATTTAAAGCATGTGACAACCATTATTAAAGCCATTAGTTAATTATTAAAGCCATTTTCTTTAAATTGTGACTGAAATGATAGCCATTATTAAAGCATGTGATATGGACGTAAAGCAGCGGGCAATAAATCATGCAAGCTCTTACAGTGCTGCTTGATACAACGTTGCTTCCTACAGTGCTCTTATTTCTCAAGATAGTTTCTCACTGTTCAAGCCTACTCAACAACTGCCTCAGGGAAACTTCCAGAAGTTCTCATCCACTCTAGGTCAATCATCACCATCCAACTCACCCAAACCAGCTCAAGTATTCTTCACCAAGTCTGGACAGTCTTCAAATGATACTGGAAAAACTACTCACGCTCCCAGTCAGAACATCAGTTAAATCCCCACCATACCAAAGGATACTCAAAAGAATTTAGCTCTAACGGCGGGATTCATGAATTGCTATAATGGATTTTTGGCTGGAGACTTGGTTCAACCTGTGGTTGCTGCTGAATTAGATCAGATTCATCCCGATGATGTTGAAGAATTGGACATCACGTGGCAACTTGCCATGAAAGTTTTTCGTGCAAAGAAGTTCACTAAGAGGACGGGTAGAAATAGTTGGAACATGCCTAATAATCAAAAGGTGGGTTTTAACAAAGACAATCTAAGGTGCTACAACTATCAGGAGCCGGGTCATTTTGCTCGTGAATGTACTAACCCAGCTAAGGATGAAAATGCGGAAATGGCATTGGTTCCAGTTGGGAATGCCAGAGGGGAGGCTGGAGGTAGTTCAGGTAATGGTGAAAAAGTTACGGTTGCTCAACAGTTCCCTTGGGAAGTTCAGATGGCTGCGCTCAACATTGGAAATCAGACTGCAAATTCGCCAATGTTGAAGACATTGGAGAAGAAAATGCAACTGAGAAGAAGGTCTAGGAGCTTAAGTTTGCGTATATGGTGTTCACTTCTCCAACTTCATCCGAGGTAAGTTTTCAACCATGTTCTTTAAAATGTGGTGAAAAAATGTAAATGTGTAAGCTTCATAAGGGACGATAAGCAGTGCTCTAATTTAAAGCATGTGACAACCATTATTAAAGCCATTAGTTAATTATTAAAGCCATTTTCTTTAAATTGTGACTGAAATGATAGCCATTATTAAAGCATGTGATATGGACGTAAAGCAGCGGGCAATAAATCATGCAAGCTCTTACAGTGCTGCTTGATACAACGTTGCTTCCTACAGTGCTCTTATTTCTCAAGATAGTTTCTCACTGTTCAAGCCTACTCAACAACTGCCTCAGGGAAACTTCCAGAAGTTCTCATCCACTCTAGGTCAATCATCACCATCCAACTCACCCAAACCAGCTCAAGTATTCTTCACCAAGTCTGGACAGTCTTCAAATGATACTGGAAAAACTACTCACGCTCCCAGTCAGAACATCAGTTAAATCCCCACCATACCAAAGGAGACTCAAAAGAATTTAGCTCTAACGGCGGGATTCATGAATTGCTATAATGGATTTTTGGCTGGAGACTTGGTTCAACCTGTGGTTGCTGCTGAATTAGATCAGATTCATCCCGATGATGTTGAAGAATTGGACATCACGTGGCAACTTGCCATGAAAGTTTTTCGTGCAAAGAAGTTCACTAAGAGGACGGGTAGAAATAGTTGGAACATGCCTAATAATCAAAAGGTGGGTTTTAACAAAGACAATCTAAGGTGCTACAACTATCAGGAGCCGGGTCATTTTGCTCGTGAATGTACTAACCCAGCTAAGGATGAAAATGCGGAAATGGCATTGGTTCCAGTTGGGAATGCCAGAGGGGAGGCTGGAGGTAGTTCAGGTAATGGTGAAAAAGTTACGGTTGCTCAACAGTTCCCTTGGGAAGTTCAGATGGCTGCGCTCAACATTGGAAATCAGACTGCAAATTCGCCAATGTTGAAGACATTGGAGAAGAAAATGCAACTGAGAAGAAGGTCTAGGAGCTTAAGTTTGCGTATATGGTGTTCACTTCTCCAACTTCATCCGAGGTAAGTTTTCAACCATGTTCTTTAAAATGTGGTGAAAAAATGTAAATGTGTAAGCTTCATAAGGGACGATAAGCAGTGCTCTAATTTAAAGCATGTGACAACCATTATTAAAGCCATTAGTTAATTATTAAAGCCATTTTCTTTAAATTGTGACTGAAATGATAGCCATTATTAAAGCATGTGATATGGACGTAAAGCAGCGGGCAATAAATCATGCAAGCTCTTACAGTGCTGCTTGATACAACGTTGCTTCCTACAGTGCTCTTATTTCTCAAGATAGTTTCTCACTGTTCAAGCCTACTCAACAACTGCCTCAGGGAAACTTCCAGAAGTTCTCATCCACTCTAGGTCAATCATCACCATCCAACTCACCCAAACCAGCTCAAGTATTCTTCACCAAGTCTGGACAGTCTTCAAATGATACTGGAAAAACTACTCACGCTCCCAGTCAGAACATCAGTTAAATCCCCACCATACCAAAGGAGACTCAAAAGAATTTAGCTCTAACGGCGGGATTCATGAATTGCTATAATGGATTTTTGGCTGGAGACTTGGTTCAACCTGTGGTTGCTGCTGAATTAGATCAGATTCATCCCGATGATGTTGAAGAATTGGACATCACGTGGCAACTTGCCATGAAAGTTTTTCGTGCAAAGAAGTTCACTAAGAGGACGGGTAGAAATAGTTGGAACATGCCTAATAATCAAAAGGTGGGTTTTAACAAAGACAATCTAAGGTGCTACAACTGTCAGGAGCCGGGTCATTTTGCTCGTGAATGTACTAACCCAGCTAAGGATGAAAATGCGGAAATGGCATTGGTTCCAGTTGGGAATGCCAGAGGGGAGGCTGGAGGTAGTTCAGGTAATGGTGAAAAAGTTACGGTTGCTCAACAGTTCCCTTGGGAAGTTCAGATGGCTGCGCTCAACATTGGAAATTAGACTGCAAATTTCGCCAATGTTGAAGACATTGGAGAAGAAAATGCAACTGAGAAGAAGGTCTAGGAGCTTAAGTTTGCGTATATGGCGTTCACTTCTCCAAATTCATCCGAGGTAAGTTTTCAACCATGTTCTTTAAATTGTGGTGAAAAAATGTAAATGTGTAAGCTTCATATGGGACGATAAGCAGTGCTCTTATTTAAAGCATGTGATAACCATTATTAAAACCATTATTTAATTACTAAAGCCATGTTCTTTAAATTGTGACTGAAATGATAGCCATTATTAAAGCATGTGATATGGAAGATAAGCAGCGGGCAATAAATCATTCAAGCTCTTAGAGTGCTGCTTGATACAACGTTGCTTCCAACAGTGCTCTTATTTCTCAAGATAGTTTCTCCCTGTTCTAACCTACTAAACAACTGCCTCAGGGAAACTTCCAGAAGTTCTCATCCACTCTAGGTCAATAATCACCATCCAACTCACCCAAACCAGCTCAAATATTATTCACCAAGTATAGACAGTCTTCAAATGATACAGGCTAAACTACTCACGCTCCCAGTCAGAACTTTAGTCAGATCCCCACCATACCAAAGGAGACTCAAGAGAATATAGCTCTACCCGCGGGATTCATGAATTGCTATAATGGATTTTTGGTTGGAGACTTGGTTCAACCTGTGGTTGCTGCTGAACTAGATCAGATTCATCCCGATGATGTTGAAGAATTGGACATCTCGTGGCAACTTGCCATGACAGTTTTTCGTGCAAAGAAGTTCACTAAGAGGACGGGTAGAAATAGTTGGAACATGCCTAATAATCAAAAGGTGGGTTTTAACAAAGACAATCTCAGGTTCTACAACTATCAGGAGCCGGGTCATTTTGCTCGTGAATGTACTAGCCGTGCTAAGGATGAAATACGGAAAGGGCATTGGTTCCATTTGGGAATGCCAGAGGTGAGGCTGGAGGTAGTTCAGGTAATGGTGAAAAAGGTGTGGTTGCTCAACAGTTCCCTTGGGAAGTTCAGATGGCTGCCCTCAACATTGGAAATCATACTGCAAATTTCGCCAATGTTGAAGACATTGGAGAAGAAAATGCAACTGAGAAGAAGGTCAAGGAGCTTCAGTTTGCGTATATGGTGTTCACTTCTCCAAATTCATCTGAGGTATGTTTTCAACCATGTTCTTTAAATTATGGTAAATGTGTAAGCTTCATAAGGGACGATAAGTAGTGCTCTTATTTAAAGCATGTGATAACCATTATTAAAGCCATTATTTAATTATTAAAGCCACGTTCTTTAAATTGGGACTGAAATGATAGCCATTATTAAAGCATGTGATATGGACGATAAGCAGCGGGCAATAAATCATGCAAGCTCTTACAGTGCTGCTTGATACAACGTTGCTTCCAACAGTGCTCTTATTTCTCAAGATAGTTTCTCACTGTTCAAGCCTACTCAACAACTGCCTCAGGGAAACTTCCAGAAGTTCTCATCCACTCCAGGTCAATCATCACCATCCAACTCACCCAAACCAGCTCAAGTATTCTTCACAAAGTCTGGACAGTCTTCAAATGATACTGGAAAAACTACTCACGCTCCCTCTCAGAACTTCAGTCAGATCCACACCATACCAAAGGAGACTCAAGAGAATATAGCTCTAACGGCGGGATTCATGAATTGCTATAATAGATTTTTGGCTAGAGACTTGGTTTAACCTGTGGTTGTTGCTGAACTAGATCAAATTCATCCCGATGATGTTGAAGAATTGGACATCTCGTGGCAACTTGCCATGACAGTTTTTCGTGCAAAGAAGTTCACTAAGAGGACGTGTAGAAATAGTTGGAACATGCCTAATAATCAAAAGGTGGGTTTTAACAAAGACAATCTCAAGTGCTACAACCGTCAGGAGCCGGGTCATTTTGCTTGTGAATGTACTAACCGAGCTAAGGATGAAAATACGAAAATGGCATTGGTTGCAGTTGGGAATGCCAGAGGTGAGGCTGGAGGTAGTTCAGGTAATGGTGAAAAAGGTATGGTTGCTCAACAGTTCCCTTGGGAAGTTCAGATGGCTGCGCTCAACATTGGAAATCAGACTGTAAATTTCGCCAATGTTGAAGACATTAGAGAAGAAAATGCAACTGAGAAGAAGGTCAAGGAGCTTCAGTTTGCGTATATGGTGTTCACTTCTCCAAATTCATCTGAGGTATGTTTTCAACCATGTTCTTTAAATAATGGTGAAAAAATGTAAATGTGTATGTTTCATAAGGGACGATAAGCAGTGCTCTTATTTAAAGCATGTGATAACCATTATTAAAGCTATTATTTAATTATTAAAGCTATGTTCTTTAAATTGTGACTGAAATTATAGCCATTATTAAAGCATGTGATATGGACGATAAGCAGCGGGCAATAAATCATGCAAGCTCTTACAGTGCTGCTTGATACAACGTTGCTTCCTACAGTGCTCTTATTTCTCAAGATAGTTTCTCACTGTTCAAGCCTACTCAACAACTGCCTCAGGGAAACTTCCAGAAGTTCTCATCCACCCTAGGTCAATCATCACCATCCAACTCACCTAAACCAGCTCAAGTATTCTTCAGCAAGTCTGGACAGTCTTCAAATGATATTGGAAAAACTACTCACGCTCCTGTCAGAACTTCAGTCAGATCCCCACCATACCAAAGGAGACTCAAGAGAATATAGCTCTAACGGCGGGATTCATGAATTGCTATAATGGATTTTTGGCTGGAGACTTGGTTTAACCTGTGGTTGCTGCTGAACTAGATCAGATTCATCCCGATGATGTTGAAGAATTGGACATCTCGTGGCAACTTGCCATGACAGTTTTTCGTGCAAAGAAGTTCACTAAGAGGACGGGTAGAAATAGTTGGAACATGCCTAATAATCAAAAGGTGGGTTTTAACAAAGAAAATCTCAGGTGCTACAACTGTCAGGAGCCGGGTCATTTTGCTCGTGAATGTACTAACCGAGCTAAGGATGAAAATACGGAAATGGCATTGGTTCCAGTTGGGAATGCCAGAGGTGAGGCTGGAGGTAGTTCAAGTAATGGTGAAAAAGGTATGGTTGCTCAACAGTTCCCTTGGGAAGTTCAGATGGCTGCGCTCTACATTGGAAATCAGACTGCAAATTTCGCCAATGTTGAAGACATTGGAGAAGAAAATGCAACTGAGAAGAAGGTCAAGGAGCTTCAGTTTGCGTATATGGTGTTCACTTCTCCAAATTCATCTGAGGTATGTTTTCAACCATGTTCTTTAAATTATGGTGAAAAAATGTAAATGTGTAAGCTTCATAAGGGACGATAAGCAGTGCTCTTATTTAAAGCATGTGATAACCATTATTAAAGCCATTATTTAATTATTAAAGCCATGTTCTTTAAATTGTGACTGAAATGATAGCCATTATTAAAGCATGTGATATGGACGATAAGCAGCGGGCAATAAATCATGCAAGCTCTTATAGTGCTGCTTGATACAACGTTGCTTCCAACAGTGCTCTTATTTCTCAAGATAGTTTCTCACTGTTCAAGCCTACTCAACAACTGCCTCAGGGAAACTTCCAGAAGTTCTCATCCACTCCAGGTCAATCATCACCATCCAACTCACCCAAACCAGCTCAAGTATTCTTCAGCAAGTCTGGACAGTCTTCAAATGATATTGGAAAAACTACTCACGCTCCTGTCAGAACTTCAGTCAGATCCCCACCATACCAAAGGAGACTCAAGAGAATATAGCTCTAACGGCGGGATTCATGAATTGCTATAAAGGATTTTTGGCTGGAGACTTGGTTTAACCTGTGGTTGCTGGTGAACTAGATCAAATTCATCCCGATGATGTTGAAGAATTGGACATCTCGTGGGAACTTGCCATGACAGTTTTTCGTGCAAAGAAGTTCACTAAGAGGACGGGTAGAAATAGTTGGAACATGCCTAATAATCAAAAGGTCGGTTTTAATAAAGACAATCTCAGGTGCTACTACTGTCAGGAGCCGGGTCATTCTGCTCGTGAATGTACTAACCCAGCAAAGGTTGAAAATACGGAAATGGCATTGGTTCCAGTTGGGAATGCCAGAGGTGAGGCTGGAGGTAGTTCAGGTAATGGTGAAGTAAGTCCGCATTCAGGAACTTGAAGCGAGCAACTCAGACTAGGATTCCAAGATTAAAGAGTTGCAGTTTGGTATGGGAGGTTTAACAGCAATGTATCTTTACCTTCAACAAAGGCTGTTTCAAAAATTTGGAGTTGAATTTAAAAGCAACGATGATGTGGCATCTCAAACTACCACTGTTGATCAAGATAAAGGCTCTCCTATTCGTCCAGCCGACAACATTGATGAGTTAGAATCACTGAAACAATACATAGATGCATCCCCCATCACCAAGGAGAAATCGGACAAAATTCAGAAGAAATTACTTGAAAAGGGAAACAAGAAACTGCTGGTGATGAAGAACTCAAATCCGAATGTTGAATCATCGAATCTTCCAGACATGTTTATCGTTACTTTTCAAAAGGGGTTCTCTGATAAATACGGTGGTCGATCCTGAGTTCTATCATGGGGTTTTGATGCGGACCAGAATATGTGGTGGGTAAAGAGGACGTCAGGAACAACTGAGTATTACAAGAAGATGAAAGACTTTGGTTACTGGACAAAAGTGGATCTTAGTGACCTGATTAATTCTCCATTCACCAACCCAACAAACGACAAACATGGTAGGGATTTTTGGAATTTCTTGAGAAGTCAAGTTGATAGAGTTTTTCCAGACATGCCAACTGCAGAATCGTTTTTAAAGAAAGGTAAAGGAGTCGTGGATCCAAACACAGGGAAAAAAATATGAATGTAATGTGGCCTCACACAAAGAAGGCTAATTATATTCCTGTACTAGACGCCATCCCAGATGGCACTTTGGACAACATGAGGTTTTGGGTATATGATAGTGAAACTGCCACTTTAGTAGTTAAATTAAAGAAAGGAAAAGGGCAGTTTAGATTCGTTGAACCAAGAGATCTGTTGAAATTTGGAGAGAAGGATATCAAGACACTCAGTATGTTCCAGATAGTAGATGAACCACTTTTTGAAGAAGCCGCTAAAGAATACACAAGTATGGTTGCCTCCATCATCAGATGCAAGTTCTAGGCAGGAGGATTGAAGGATGCTAATATAGACTACATGGAGCATGATTAAAGACAAAGCTACAAACCAAGGTGGAGATTGTTGGGCCTAGTTTGTATGGTTTGTACTTGGTCTACATGTGTTGGGCTAGGCTAAGGGTTTGATATGTAAACCGAAAACTCTCTATTGTTCTTGGTGGACTTTTGCTTCTTATGGTCTTAGTTGTTTGGTTTCCCTATATATAGATCATGTAATGTATATGTTAAGGTTGTTCATTCACTGTTTTGGTATTGTTTTTTTGCCGTCTACAACTTGCTAGACGTTCAAGTATTATAAGTGCTTAAGCACGACGTATCTCAATATACGTGTATTTTGAAGCAATCCTGTGTTACATTATTGAGTTTATTCGTGTTCTTGAATCACCATGTGTTGGTATTCCGCGCCAATACATGTTGTGTTGATATCATAATTGTAGTGATCCAGATTCGGGATTTACACCAGCTCTCAAGCAGACCTAACAACCCATTCTCTATAACAGTATCGCATTCATTAACTTAAAACCTTATTCGTTATTACACTCATACACTATTATTCCTTCGTTTGAATAATATTTCTCATTTGTTATTTTTCATCCTCTTGAACAGTAACATTCGTTATATACTCTTTCGTAATTCAAAAAATCTCGCATTTGTACCCAAAACAAACTCATTCATTACCCAATTAGGCTCATTCGTTACTAAAGTATTCTTCAGTCGTTACGCTTAATTTTCACAATATGACAATTTGAACCTTGGACTTTCAATATTAATAGTTTTTCACCCTAAAGTTTTCAAAATGGCAAATTTATTTGCTTTAGCTTATTAAAATGCCCTGATGAAACAAATGTTGAAGTTGGATACTGAAATCGGGTCTCATACTAAATGATCTAGAATCATGAAGCTGTGTGATTTTTTAAAGTGGAAATCGAGATTTCAAGCACATTTGGGATCTGTTCGCCCTAATTGTATTCGTAGCTTAGATGTTGTGAATACTTCTCCAATGCTCGGTGATCCTACTACAAACTATACCGAGAAATATTTTGAAACTTACAGAGGTGAAGAAAAGAAAGCTTTAGAGATTGAAACAAAAGTATTATTCAACTCTGACTATGGCTTTACCATATAATATTTTTCATCAGGTTGCAAGCATTAAGTTATGTGCTTCATTGTTTAAACATCTGAGGATGATGAGTATGGGAAATACTCAAGAAAGCAAGAAAGTAATGCTTAAGTTTCAATTCATATACTTTCTTCTATTGAAAGAGGAAACAGTTGAAGAGATATTGACAAGGTTTTGTCATTTAACAGTTGAGATAGAAAATTTAAAGATGGAACCAAGTCAACGTGATCAGATTGACACCGTGAAGAATGCATTACCACTTTCGTATTATATCTTTATTGTTGTACTGAAAGTCAGCAGTTTATTCAAAAATGATAATCTTATTGCCATGGAGTTCATGTAAAAGAATAAAGAAAGGGAATATGACTTGAAGTGTCAAAATTCATCAAAGGATCATCAAGACCCTAATATATATGGGGGATCACTTCCTTTGAATAGTAGTTATGTTCCAATCACTACCTTTTATTCACAAACTAGTCAAGAGGTTCCAAATAGTGTTGATTCCATTACTAATGTATGTTGTATGGATTCTGGATCGGGTTATGCTACTAATGGTACTATTCCTCAAAGTTCACCACCACCAAATGTGAACACAAAGGAGGTTGAGCAACAATGAGCCTTCATGTGTGCATTTATGACATCTTATGAACAACTAGTGGGTAGCAAGATTGCTATAAGTGAAATAAGAAATGAGGATTATGATCAGATTGGTCCGGATGATCTTTATTTAATGGATCTGAAATCGAACATGGCTATAATTTGAGGTCTGTTGATGTAGAAAACTGAAGGGTTGAAAACGTTCATGTAGAAAACTGGAAATGACTTGCCAACACTAAACAAGAGGGCTATATTTGATAAGTTAAAGGTCCGATTAAAATTGATGGGTCACAAGCCTTGATTGCTACTAATGGCATTGATTGGTCTCAAAGATTGTTTGGTAAGTCACCTAATTATAATCAAGAAAATAATGATATGTTTGAGATGGTTGATCAGTTTGAGGATGCGAGAGGTGACCGATTGTCTGAGACTTATTCAGATTATTCAAACTTAGGGCCATAAGTATATGTTGGCTGTAAGGCCAAAATCAAAGAGGTTAGTTCTAACTCTTCTACTCCCGTGTCAATTGAGTATGTTATAGTAATTCCAGAAGTGGTAAATGACATTATAATTTCACGATGTTCTCAATGTGATAAAAACAAGTCAAAAATTGAACCAACTCGTTATCACAATGAGACATTGGTGAAATATTTAGCTATGGTTCGTGATAACTATGGAAAGCAACATATCTTGAACAAAAATAAAAAGTAAAAATTGAGGTTTGTCTAATAGTAATCAAGATGTGAAAGTTAGTTATTATTGCTCGACAATTTCAGAAGATTTTGAAATTTATAACTAAGATCACTGACTTGAAAATGAGGTTCTTGAATTGAAAAATAAACTAGAGAAATTTAGGAATTCCACATTTTTATTGAATGAGATACTTGAAGTGACTAGTAAACAAATTAGAACTAAAACTAGTTTAGGTTTAGTTGAAATTCCTCTGCTATTTCAAAGTGATTATACAAACAATCCATTCATGGGAAACGTGAGAAAATTGACATTTTTAGTCCATTGATTATTGATCCTCCCGTTAGTGTGGAAAAGTTAATAAAAATGGAGGAACCTAAAACATTTAAACAATAAAAACAAGTTTCTAAAAAGTAAACTCTTGAAACTCATATTAAAAGTGATAAGGTATTTTATGAAACTTTTGATGGTGTTGTGATTGAGGATCTGTTTGAAACTAAAGTGGTACACAAAGAACAGAACATTCCATGCTCTAATTATATTCTTTGTGAACCACATTAGTTTGTAGTAGATGTTTATGTTTCAAAGAAATCAAATGTGAGTGAAAAGAAATCAGAAATCAAGTAATTTCTGATGAGGATTTAATTAGAGGATTTACAAGTTGAAGGGTGTGGATAAAGTATTTGATGAGAAAGACATTTCTTCACATTTTATTAAACCTAAACTGATTGAAAGTATTTTCAAAAATGAAACTTCAAGCTTGAATAAACTTGAAAAAGCTTTTTAAAAATCTAAGTTGATTAACAATACTAAATCCAAGGGTAAAGTGAAAAATCAAGTGAAATTTGTGGAACCCCTGAAATTTGTAAGTTCAAATGGAACATATACACTTCAAAGTTTTTCAAATTGTTTTAATCGTGAATATTACCAAAATAAACACAGTAATCAATTGGGTAATTCTAAAGTAAAGGTTGCATCTTTCCAACCTAAAGATTCAAATAATCTTTTTGCTTCACCACACACTTTTGTGGATATGAGAACTTTGTTCTCATGTGGTGAACGTGGTCATGTTGCACGACAAGTGGATCTAGGGTTAAAATGACTGGCAAACCCTTAACTAAGGAACAATCACCTAAGGTTCCCATGGTTAGGCAGATTTTGAAAAGACAACTACCTCAAGTAAAGTTTGATGACACCTAGTTTATGTTTCATTATGTGATTGAGGATACTTATCTTAAAAGAAAGTCATTGAAACCTTTGACTAACACTTAAGTACATCAATCACAAGTGAAACCTCAGATTATCTTGGTGAAAAAGAAACAAAAGAGGAGTCCAAGACTGAGGCCTAGGTTGCCTTTTTGAACTTATCATTTAGCTTGTTGTGTTGAGTACATCGAAGACTATTTCACGCGATAAATGGATTATGGATATTGGATGCTCTTGACACATCACTTGCGACCTTGATCTTCTTTCAAATGTTAAAGACACTCAAGGAGGATCTGTAGAGTTTGTTGGTTATCAAGATGGAATGACAATAAAAGAGGGAGTAGACTCAAATGGTCGTTACATTTGAGTGTGTTAATTATTGTGACAAAGTGGATCACAATATGTTGATCGTGTCACAGATTTGTGACAAGAAGTTCGCCACTTTATTCTCAGACAAGGAATGTTTTATCCTCAAACTGGGTTTCGTAATTCCTAAAGATATGGGTTCTAAATTATCATCTTCTTCTTCTACAGTAATGTGTTTTCCCTCGAAATCAACCGAGAAGGATACAATCTTGTGGTACAGGCATATGGTTCACGTTTATATTCGAAAGATGAATCTTTTAATGGCGGAAAATAAAAAAATATTGTGCTTTCTGTTTGTACAGATTAAATCCAAAAACATTCAAAAATTTTAAAATTCAAAAGCGTTAAAAAATGAATCCTTAAAATGATTTTTGAAGCAAAAAAAGAAAATGATAGTAAATTGATCATTTATATCCAAAATCCAGTAAACAAATAGGTATAAAAGACTGTGTGCTTAATTGTATTAATGCATTGGTAGGTCTTAAACAAACGAGTAAGCAAGAGAATTTGATATACACATAAAAATAGCCAAATTGTATTAATGCATTGGTAGTCTCTTACATAAAAATAACCAAATTGAAAGTCTTGTTGATGAAGGAAGAAATGTAATATCCTTGATTTACTCAAGCCTTAAATATGTTTGATCAACAAAAATGTTATAAATTTAAATGAAGCGTATAGTTAATGGTTAAAACTTCAACGATGTATTATCTTATGGTCTAAAATCTTGTATTGATGGGATGCTTCGAAAGTTCTTGAATCCATTGGGTCTTTATGCGGTTTTCATATGGGTATTCATTTTGGTGAATATTATTATGCTCATAAGGCGAACCCGCAGTTTATCTACCACTATAGGTCATTAAACTTGTTCACTATTGTACTTTGTACAATGTCACTACCGACTTGATCAAACCATGCTATGAGTCATATGTTGTTCCTTACTTGCATCTTATTACCATTAATAAACAGATCACGAGGTACAAAATGTATATAATCCGTACAGATGGAATCGTGCATACTCATCCATTGGAAAGGGTCTCGGATTAGTGCTTCATAACGGGTGTATATCTTCTACTGGGGATTATTTGCTACATTGCTAAAGCTGAAACTCAATGTATTTTGATCAACTAATTTCAAGGTTTAAGTCAAGTTGGGGCGAGATGGTAAAAATAAAATTAAACCTGATTTGAGATTAAAGGCTGATAGTTTCTGATATCTTGTGCCCTAATTGAACTTTAAAACATATCAAACAAATTCCTGAAACATTTGTTATAAAATTTAAGTGTACAACAATACCAATGCCTGACTTAACAATAGTCATAATAAAGTCGAAATGAAAAACTGAGACGGACGAATTTGTTGGTCAATATGATTACCTTATCAACTAACAAAAATATGTAATGCTTTCGTAGTTCTCATTTTAATTTATCATTTATTTGTTAGTATTAATTTTTTATTCTTTGTTATTTTCGAATACCGAGCTAATTGAATAGAAATTTAAAAAGAAAAAGATTTTTCCCACGATTATAAGTTAAGAGGGTTAAAGTAAAGAGACTTTAACTTAAAATTTTACGTTTGGGTAATTTTTATGTTAGAGCATTTTGTCTATAAATAGGTCATGGATTAGTTAAATAAGCAATATAGTTATATATTTTGTTTGTTAAATGGTCGTATAAGTCTAAGTAACGTAAAAGACTTATACGTAGCGTATAAGTCTAATATGCCAATATACTTATACGGACTTATAGGTATTAGTATAAATAGGAGCTTCCATGTCATTTTGTAGGACTTATTGAAAATCACTTGTACTTACATGTTATATGAATGTTAGTGAATGTTTATATGAGTTGCTATGTGTTTATCCCTTTGCTCAGTGTTTCCCCTATTGAGCATCGTATAGTAAACATAATGTGATTTAGATCAATCTCACGTTTTTTAAAGTGGTATCAGAGCATAGGCTCGTGTTTACTACTCGATTAAACACATCAACTAGTTTTGGTTTGAAGATTTCAAGATTTCATAGTCAAAGTCATACCCATTTCAAAATTCTTCAATTACTCACACATTTACGGTGTAAATTCGAATTAAACTCAGTATTGTACTCATCTACAACTGTTGTTCATTTCTGTAGGAGTAATTTCATCTAATTCAAGCCGTTAATCAAATTCAAAAACTTGATGTTTAGACAGTATATTCAGTGTATAAGCATGTCTGTGTTTCATATATGGTCATCAAGCAACGTATAATTTTTAATATTTAACCATATAAGCTTGTTTTCCCATTGGACGCATAAGGCGGTCAACTATTACAGCTATTTAGGGTTGACTATTACAAAGTTAATGCATATTGTGTGAATAATATTAATTTACACGGTTAAAGTTTTCCACATCAAGGGTTTCAACATACAATGACTATGTTGAACGGATTGCTGCATATCCATGACTGCGTATAAGTTTTAGTAAAAAATAAAAAAAGCTAACGAATATTGATTTTCAACATACCAGTAGCCACATAATATTTTAAATACATGGATACTTGTAGCCGTACAAAGTTTGGATTATTAATTGTTAATCTTATATGCTTGAACACTGATGCTTTTGCTGACTTCCATAAGTTTTCTCATAATGATAGGTATCTTATACGTTGACTTTACAATGATTTTTCATGGATTGGTATCTTATTGTTACTGTTGATTTGTGCGCATCCGTATAAGTTTGTTTCGGTTTTTAAATACTTACATGGGAAAAAAGACTTATATGCCACGTAAAGTGATTTTTTCTTGATTTACATGCATTTACATGTAAAATGGATTTTTCAAGTTCATTTAATAATGAAGAGGTTTTGAGAATAAACAAAAGACAAGCTTTGTAGAACGAATTCGATTATTTTGATATATTGATTGAAGAATCATTTGATTCTTTAATTAACAGATATTCCAAGCTTGTTAATGAAATGAAAAATGTCAGGATTGAGAAACGAGAGTTCGATTACATTGACAGATTGACCGAGGCACTTGTTGAGACATCACCTGAAGTTTGGGGTACATTCGTTATATCAATTCACTCAGACCCCAACACATACAAGCTCTTTCAATTCATCGAGAAGAAAAAAGACCATGAATTGTCTTTTCAAAAGAATGATAAAATTGCTGAAAATGGTGTAAAACCTGAAGAGCCGTCATTACCAAAAATTGAAATCACTCCAAAATTTAATGATGATGGTGATTCAGAATATGATGAATATCTGTTTTTAGAATCATTTTAGAATCATTTTTCACTAAATATAGTGAAAAATGTGAATAGTACAAAAGGTTAAAAACTCACACTAACTCGTGAATAAATGAGCTTAATCGTGTTAATGAAGCTTATGATCAACTTAAAAAAGGAGAAAAGTCACTTTTGGGGAAGATTCATCAAAATGAGAAAACAATAAACAGATACACTGACGAAAATGTTGTACTTAAACAATAACTAAAACTGTTAAGCGTGAGCATGTGAATAAAGTTGAATTTGTACATGGTATGTCATCTAAGAGCAAGTTAGAAATCCAATACCAAAATAAAACCAATAAGGATTTATTTATTCAAAAGGACAAACGTAAACGAACTAAGAAATATTCTTGGTACAAGAAATAGTTCTAAGTTTGCTTACATTCCAAAATCAGATGTGAATAACCAAGACGTTTTCTAAAAACATAAAAACAAAAATTTCAAAACTCAAAATCCAAAAATACAAGTTCAAATGTACAATCAATATTCCAAAAGATCCTCTGAAACAAACTTTCACAAGAAAAGCCGATACCGTTAAAAGTGTTTCTTCGATACCAAAAGTTGTTGAGAAGGATGATTTGAAAGATTGTGGCAACAAAAGGTTTGAAAAGTTGATGTTTTATGTGAAAAGATCCAAATCAAATTTATATCATTGGATCCTTAAGAAAAAGGACTCATTCGATCAAGTTGATGTTGAAAAAGAAAAATCCGTCAAACCCGAAAATTCAGAAAATTCAACAGTTATACATGTCGATTCTGAAAGCTTAAGGAGGAGTGTGTTAGACTATCAAGATGATAGGGGGAGATGACTTGAAGATCTATTTTGTTAGTCTAACCAATATCCGAAAGAGGACTCTGTTGGAGCTTAACCGTCTACTGCTTAGACAACAAGGCCAAGCAATATCCAAGGGGAGACTGTTAGAGCATTTTGTCTATTACTAGGTCTTGGATTAGTTAAACGAGCTGATATTGTTAAATATTTTGTTTGTTCAATGGGCGAATAAGTCTAAGTAACGTATAAGACTTATATGTAGCGTATAAGTCTTATACGCCAGTATACATATACGGACATATAAGTATTAGTATAAATAAGAGCTTCAATGTCATTTTGTAGGACTTCTTGAAAATCACTTGTACTTACATGTTATATGAGTATTAGATAATGTTTATGTGAGTTGCAATGTGTTTATCAATTTGCTTAGTGTTTCCTCCATTGAGCATCGTATAGTAAATATAACATAATTCGATCTGTGTCACGTTTTTTTCATTTTAAAGTAATTTTTAAGGTATATATATCAAAAAGTTTCGTTTTTAATGGTTAGTTTATATGAATGAAATGGTAACATTTTAATTCTTTAAATGTATTAGACCATTTCTTACTACAATGTAATGAATGCACAATTATTTTTTAAAGATATTAATGAATGTGTTACATTCGTTTATTCATTCACATTCGCTTTAGCTCAACAATAACAAATGAGTGTTTATTCTTTAGACCCTAACGAATGAAAGTTGATTCATTAATATGTTTTAACTAATGAAGGACGAATAGAGGGCTATTCGTTATTCTCAAACGCATGAGGATTTTTCCGTTAACTATGTTAACGCATGAAAGAGGAATTAAGGGTCATTCGCTGGATTGATTTAACGAAGGATATTGTTCGTTACCTTGGGTTTTTAGTCAATGTTTATGGAGTATATAAACCCTTAGTGAACTAATGGACACTCATTCGCACACATAATGTTACCCATGATACATGAGAATACAAAGAGAACTCTTGGAAAAAGATTTCAAAATCTTTAAACTTGTATTTGTGATTAATTGATCATCAAAGGGTATTCAGAAGGTAGATACGAGTCTACTGATATCATAAATATTTTGATTGATTCAGATACGAGTGATTAATCATATAAATCCATAACAGACACTTAATAAATCAATTGAACACTAAAACTGATCGTTTTAATCAATAAGATGATTAGGTTTTGATATCGTTGATGTATATATGACAATAGGTCAAGATTTAATGTAAAAACATGGTTTTATGAATTATTTACAAATTCAAATTGCATGTTGACTGTTTAGTGTTCAAATTAATTTTGACTAGTTTCGAATGAGTTCTTCATTATAGTTACTGATAACGAATGAGTACATTCGTTGTAAATCTTGTTGAATAAGTGTCATTCATTAGTTAGTCTAGTGAATGAGACTTATTTTTATCACGAATGTGTTAAATTTAACAAATGTGGTCATTCGTTTAAATTGAATTACCAAAGTTGGTCATTCATTAATGTTATTTAGTGAATGAACACATTATTCGTTAAATATGAACGAATGAGAAGGTTAAATTTTGTTGGAATGAGTAAATGACTAAGAAAGATTAAAATCATCTCAACCTCCTTGGAAAATGGCTATGTATGGAAACCCAGCAAACATAGGCATACGAGGAAGCTTAAACCTAGTCAAGCAAGGTATTTTGCCCAAACGAGCAAGGTTATCTTCTTGAAGTCTTCAAAATGTTAGATCAAGCAAGTTATACTTCATCAAGCAGAGTTGTTCTTCTAAGTCAAGCAAGATTGGTTTCAGAGCAAACCCTTGACTTAACCAAGCTGAAACCAAGTTATTTTGTGAATTATGCAAGGTTTGTTAATAAATAGTGATTCAAGCAAACTTGAAGGAAGTTAATGAAGAAATTACTCTCAGGATTTCTATCGAGAAAGGTTCAACCTCGAGAAAGCTATAGTGTCACTAGCACACTTGAACTTGTTTAATAAGTTAAATGACAAAAAGGTTGAAGGGACCCAAGAAGAACAAGTTTGCTTGTAGGATACATATTGAGCAATGTTCAATATTATCATTCAGATTGAAGTCTGCTTGATTAATATTTTCTATGGAAAATATTCTAAGTAATGTTTACTCGGAGAACTGTTCCCAAGCACAGTTAATGGTTATCAGGTCTGCTCGATAAGGACAAAAGCTAAATGCTTACTCAAAGACATGTTAACACTTATAATATTTTGTAATATGTTTGAATATGTTAAGAATTAATGATTGGGTTTCTAGAATGAGTCAGGGAAGGCCTACTTTTAGGAAACTTTAGTTCACGCCTATGATACAACGGAAACTGGCCGACTATTGCGATTTGACGGCTGTCTTTATCTTTTACGAAAAAGCTGCCGAAAATACAAACATTCCACCTAAAAACCCTAATTTATTTCTCATTTGTATCATTCGTAATATGAAATGGAAATATTTTGTGTCTCTTTGTGTGTGTTACATTTATGTCCTTTAAGCAATTACTTAGTGTTTCCGCCACTAATACTTATTTGTTATTCACAAAAGCAGTATTTCGTAACCTTCTTGTCGATACGATTGTGTGGGTTACGAGTGTGATTAAGTGAGATAATCGGGACCCTCAAAGCTTATGTGGATGCGTTGGTGAAGAACTTTTGTTGATTTATTGCTGAAACCTGTTGATTTTGAAGATAAAGAATCACGTCAGCTGACAACTGTTCCATTAATTTGTGATGTTAGCTGTCATTAATTTGTGACAACTGTTCCATTAATTTCTTTCCTTGTGTGCCCGAATCTAGTTATTATCCAACAAGATTCATCAGATCTGAGGATTTATTTCGCAGATCTAATTGCTTTTCAAAGTTTTCAAAAGTTTCTTAAAATTTTAGTAATTTTTCAAAAATACTTTTGAAATAAAAAAAATACGTCTAAGTTATGGATGAACAAGACGTGTCTACTTACAAAATTCCTAGATTGTTAGGACATGAAACTTATATCAAGTGGAAGGTGTTGTTTGAGGCTATTGTTTGCTATAATAATGTGGAAATATGGAAATCAATAAAAAATGGACCATATGTCCCTAATGGCATAAACAATAACCAAAGTGTTGAAAGAATAATAAAGAAGAAACCTGAAAGAGCACTATCCATGCTGAAATTAGATCTGTCTTGGGAAATACTTACTAGTGTGACTCATCACACTACTGCAAAGGCTATGTTTGATGTCATTGTAGAATTATTTGAGGAAAACACTGAGCTTAAAGATATCAAGAAGGACAGACTTAATCAACAGCTAGACAGATTCAAGATCAGAGAAGGAGAAAGGTTGAAATTTGTGTTACAGAGGTTTGTTGCTATTGTCAATGAAATTAGAACCACTAACCTTGGAATAACATATTTTGATCTCAAGAAAAATCTATTGTCATCTTTATCTGGTGAATGGTATACTACAAGCAAGTTCTTTAAGGAAAAAGCTAATTTCCCAACTTTTAAACTTGATGATGTTATTTGTTTTTTACAAGCCACTGAACATGAAATGATAGAGAACAGCATGATAAAGGAAGACATGCCAAGCTTCCAAGTGGCAAATTCTCTTATTGCACCCATGGGAATCTTGTCTACGAAGAACCAAAAACAAGTCCATATAATTGAATAGCCAAGTGAATAGGTTAGCGAAACACCAAGAGTATCTGTTGATGGTCAGTCAAGCAATCAAGGTGGACAGTCCAGATTCAATTTTCAACTGATAGATGATAATGATACATCATCAATGGCCTGTGGACAGACACCATACAATGCTGGAAGTGTGAATCATGGGAATGAGTATCAAGCTCTCGTTTCAATGTTTAATGGCTAAGAATCTTATTCATACTAGTGTGGTTCAAGAAGATCTTGAACAAATTGATGTTGATGATTTGGAGGATATGGATCAGAAGTGGTAGGCTGCAATGCTAGCCTTGAGAAGTAAGAGCCTGTATAATAGATTTGGAAGGTCTTTGGTCTCCGTTCCAAATGACATAATAGGTTTCGACAATTCAAAAGCAATCTCCTATAGCTGTCAAAAACCATGACACTTTTCTAGAGAGTATACCAGCCAAGGCAATTTCAGAACGACAATGAATAACGAAATCAGTTTCAACATCAAAATCTGAATTAAGGTTAACATAGAAACTTGAACAACAACTTTCAATAGCAAAATCATCAACAAGTGATCCCACAACAACAACCCTTTCAGAGAAACTAATAAGTCCCTCCACATGCTCCTGTTAATCAAAATAGAAATAATGCCAATCAGCCAAGAAACCAATGGAATGTTGCTCTAGCTCAACCACAAGAAAATTGTTTGTTTGATTGGAGTAACCGTGCTGAAGATATTGAGAAGGAAAACATGGCTTTGATGGCAATGTATATTTTGACAATGTATTCTAGGTTGAATGATTACAATATAACCTTTTTGAGCGTTTCTTAAATGTGTGATAAAGGTTTATAAGGTTGGATTTAATGATTCACACCGTTTCATCCTCAAGACTAAACTGTAATTCCTCCTGACATTATCATGATGGTTGCACCTAGAAATGGAAACTTATATGAACTAAGAATGAAAGATGCCATTTCAAGAGGAGGAACCTACTTTGTGTCCAAAGCTACTGAGAATGAAATAAAATGTGGCATAAGAAACTTTGTCATGTCAACTTGAAAAATATGAACAAACTTGTTAAAGGTGAGCATGTCATTGGTTTTCCTACAATGGAGTTCAAATTGGATGAAAAATGTGATTCTTGTCAGAAGGTAAAGAAGCACAAATCAACGCACAAACTGTCAGGTCCCCGATTTTAGCTGGATCTTACTCAAATCATGTCATAACTCACACAAATAAATGTGTCGACAAGGGAGTTAATGACGGGTTTCTGTATTTAGAAAGTTCACCGTTTGTTAAAGGCGGAATCAATAATAAACATATGGTTGCTTAATCAGTAATCAAAGGTAATCAACACAAACAAGATTTACTCAAAATATTTCCATTTATATAATATCAATCATAAAAAGTGGATCTGATGAACCCAAGATTGATGTTATGATTAATCTAACTGAAGAAACAAAGTCAAATGAAACTGAAAGTCAACAAGAAACAAAGTCATATGAAACTGCTGAACCAATGAATCTGAATTCTGATATGATGGCTGAAGAGGAAATTGGTGAGTCAATGGCCTCAATGGCTGCAAGAAAATGGGCTCAACAGATTAAAGATGACATTGGACAAAATTCTGATGAATAGGAATATGTGGATGATCCCAAGTATGGAAAGAAATACTCAAGAAAAAGGGATAGACCAGAAACATCTATGCTAGGTGAGGGTACTAAGTCTGCAAAGAAAGGCAAGTGGGATGACAAGAACAAGTACTTTGTTGAAACTCCAGATGAAGATGCTAGTCCTATCAGGGCAGTCACACTGCAAACCTTGCAACCAGGTGAAAGGTTTCAAGGTGTCCCTGATGTGCCTGCTCAAACTGAATCAAACAAAGAGCATCCACCCTCTGATGAACCCAAGATTGATGCTATGAATAATCTAACTGAAGAGGAGGATGAGTCTGAGGAGTCTGATGAGGATGATAATCCTGATGATATTCAAAAGAAAAGGTGTTAAAGCTACCACTGTTGAATCTCTACAAGTAGAAATGACTAATGAGCAGAGAGCTAACATTGAGTTGAGTATGAGGGAAGCCAAAAGTGAAAATCCTTTGGTTGTAAAGCTGAGAAAGCATGGAATAAGTTTTGAAGCTTTGGCTGATCTTGATGATGATCAGTTGCAAGAGAGACTTGATAAGGTAGGTTTCAGCCGTCACACACAATATTCTTTCTTAATTAATGTGTTGGTCTGCCTTGTTGTGTGTGTATCCCAGGTGTGCCCTAAATTATTCTATTTATAGGCCTGACACCTGTGGACAGCTGTCATTCCTTCTAGAAACCCTATCCGATAATACATATTCAGAAATATCTAAGTGTAAAACAAGTCTTCCGGGTAGGCTTTGCATCAATTTTGTCTTTCCGAGTATGCTCGGTCATCCTTCATAACTTGGTAAAATAGAAGTGTGCTCGGGATCGGTTTCCGGGTAGATTTTACTTGAAGAGTATTTTTCCAAGTAAAATACTCAACGGGTAGGCTTCAATCTTCTTGACTTTGCCAGACTTTGCCCGACAAACCCTTACGAGAAACCTTGTTCTTCAATGGTCCTTTCAACCCTTTTCTAGAGAAAAGCTTATTAGCAAAGTGTGCTCGGTTGCACTGTTCCTTGCTTAAGTTGAACCTTGCTAGATGATACTTGAGATATATCATTAAATCATCAAGCCTACCTGGACCATACTTAAAAATGAATACCTTGCCCGGTCTTCCAGTTTCTTGGCTTCAACAGCTTGGTTAGCCTGAAGCTTACTCTGAAGTGAACTTTACTTGGCTATGAAGAACAAAGCTGCTTGATAAAGTGATCCTTGCCCGGACTTGCATATACTAGTGAACCATACCCGGTAGTTCACTAATTTGCAAATCTTGCTCGGATATTCATTAAAGAAGACTTAGAGAAGATAACCCTGCCCGATAGACAAAAATATCGTACCCGGCTAAGTAAAATCTTGCTCGGAGGTCTATGGTGTGCTCGGATCCATACTTAGCGAATTCTGAGGAGGTTGAGAAGATTCCAATATCTCATAAGTCATTTTGAACAAATATTTGACTTAGCAATCTTCCCCTTAGGTCAATTAATTGACCCAACAATCTCCTCCTATATTGGAACACCTCAGATGACCCAAAACATTTGTAAGGTTACTTACACTTAGTCAAAATACAAATCAAATCAAAAGTCAAATTACATAATCAATAAACATAAACAGGTTACATATTCAAAAAGGTTGTTATAAGACATTACAAATTAAAGCCTAATCTAGGAATTTGTCTCTTCCATGCATTGTATGCGGCTTGTCTTCTGTTTGTTATCACTGATGCAGCTCTCATTTTGAAAATATCAAGGGCTTGGTAATGAGTATGACCATCTGGTATGACCAAGTCCCTAATATCCATTAGATCTTCATCATGTAAGCAATTCAAGTCTTCATCCTTCTTGATAATCCCCAGTACTTTTCCATCAGAGTTTCTGAGCAAGTAATGGTCAGCATTTTCTTTGTATTCAACTTCAGTAATGATGCCATTTCTTTGTACTGTGTAGTTGGGGCGTGTCATTCTTCATCCAAGACTTAAGCATGCATTCAGGTTTGATAATGGATTCCTGTCTCTGACATTCAGTTGGTAGTACAGTTTAGCTTGGTCCATTTTTATCAACTTCTCTGACCTTTTTGATCTCTGAAGTTGAATCATTATCCAACTTCTCTTTTCTTTTAAGAACCTGAATCCCTGGTCAGCTTCTTTCTTCAAAAACTTTGAGAGTTCATTCATTTGCCTACCTGCCATCTTGTTTTTATCTCTATAATCATACAAGTCAAGAGTGGCCATTCTTTCTAGTTGTTCTTGAGTGTAATCATAAAAGTCACTTCTCACAACTATCTCTCTTAGCTTTCTGCTATCCATAATCACTCTCAAGCATTCAGATACAGAATCATAGTAGAGTTCTCTGGGAAGATCCACATCTGATTGTGGTCTTGATGTTTTTTGTTGTGCAGTCCTACTTGATTCTCCTCTTCCACCTTCACCTCTTCCACCTTGTGGATGTCTTCTTAAGATTTGTGGCCTGAAAGGAACAAACTTGGGTTTTTTAGGCCCCAAATTAAAGGTTTTGATGTAGATTGCTTCTACCATTTCAGTTGGAAGATTGGCAAGTTCAACAATATTTGCTCCTGCATCTTTAAGAGCTAGCAACATTTTCTCCATACCAGGAGTTTTTGACAAACCAGCAGGTACAAAACTCCCATCTTCATAGTATCTTGGGTTCTCACCTTCCCTTAGTGCTTTCTCCCATTCAGCCTTTTGGGTATAAAAGAGGTATTTCAAATCCTCCATTTCCAATGCATCAAAAGAGGCTTCATCCATTCCTCTTTGAGTAATCATTATGTTCCTTAGAATGTTGATCATCTCTTCATTTTTCCAAGGTACACAAGGTTCATCTTCAGATTCAGGATTCACTTCTTGTGGAGTAGGGGTTTCAACAACTAGAACTTCCTTGGACATTTCCTTTTCACTTTGCATCTTCTGTTTCTCCCTCAGAGTCATTATCTTTCTTCTCTTTATTAGAGGTTCAACAGATGTTTCATCATGTTTGGTAGAGCTCTCAGTTTGGACCCTCTTCAATTTTTCCTTTCTTTTCAGTTTGTTGTACTGATCCAACACTGATTCTCTAGATAGGTTCTTAACCATCTCAGGCTTTAACCCTTTCTCAAGCAAGTATCCACACATACCTCCAAACTTTTCTTTCAAAGTTTCCAATTTCTCAATCTTCTCATTCTCATTCACACATTTTTCAATCACCTTTTCTCTTTCCCTGTTGTAAAGGTCTTGGAGTTGGTCAACTGTGAAGTGAGACGGATCTTTCTCTGAATAATTATGCCTTCTGAGATATTCTCTGTATTCCTGGCAGTCTCTGTTCTTTTGTTCCATTCTTTTCTTGAAACCATCCCTCTCTTTATCAAGTCTCTTTTGCAACTGATCATCATCAAGATCAGCCAAAGCTTCAAAACTTATTCCATGCTTTCTCAGCTTTACAACCAAAGGATTTTTCCTTTTGGCTTCCCTCATACTCAACTCAATGTTAGCTTTCTGCTCATTAGTCATTTCCACTTGTGGAGATTCAACAGTGGTAGCTTTAACACCTTTTCTTTGATTATCATCAGGATTATCATCCTCATCAGACTCCTCAGACTCATCCTCCTCTTCAGTTAGATTATTCATAGCATCAATCTTGGGTTCATCAGAGAGTGGATGCACTTGGTTTGATTCAGTTTGAATAGGCACATCAGGGACACCTTGAACCTTTTCACCTGGTTGCAAGGTTTGCAGTGGGACTTCCCTGATAGGACTAGCATCTTCATCTGGAGTTTCAACAAAGTACTTGTTCTTGTCATCCCACTTGCCTTTCTTTGCAGACTTAGTACCTTCACATGGCATAGATGTTTCTGATCTATCCTTTTTTCTTGAGTATTTCTTTCCATACTTGGGATCATCCACATATCCCATTCATCAGGATTTTGTCTAATGTCATCTTTAATCTGTTGAGCCCATTTTCTTGCAGCCATTGAGGCCATTGACTCACCAATTTCCTCTTCAGCCATCATATCAGAATTCAGATTCATTGGTTCAACAGTTTCATTTGACTTTGTTTCTTGTTGACTTTCAGTTTCAACAATTCTAACCACTATAGCTAAGGAATTGTCAGCTTCCTCTTGCTCTTTTAACTTAATCAAGCCTTCAATCACCTCTTGATCAGCCATTTCTTCAATAACTTCTTTTGCAAACATGGCTTGGTTGATCAAGTTTTCCTGCTCTGCCAACTCTACAGGGTCTATGGTTCGGGCCAGTATCTCTTTGTCCCTTGTTTCTCTTAGAATATTTTATTGTTCCCTAAAGTAGCAGCAGTAGCTTCTGCATCTTCTGTAAACAAAACATTCTTTTTCTGGATATGCCTTAACAGGCTCTTCTTCTGTGACCTTTTCTTTGCCTTTATCCATTCTTTTAGGCATTACTTCTTCCTCATCATCAGACTGTCCATACTCATCAATTTCTTTCTCAAGAGCTTCCAATTCAGGGTCATACTCTACCCTCTTGGAGCTTTTAGGTTGTTCACCTTCATTAATGATTGGCTCCTCAGTAGCAGTAATCCCTTGAATGATTTCATCAGTTTGAGTTTCTTTCTGCACATCAGTGACCATATCAGTGTTGGCCACTATCTCTTAATCATTTATCCTTTCAATATTTTCCACTGTTTCAACATTTTCTTCAACATTCCCTTCAACCCCTTCCACATTTCTTATTTCATCATTTCTTTCTTCATTGTAATCATAATCTTGTTCTCCAACCTCTGATCTATCACCTTCATAATTATCATCCTCAATTATCCTTTCCTCACAACTCTCTTCTCCATCATCATAAACATTCATAATCATCTTTAAACTGTCTACAGCCTCAACATATGTTCTAGTTACAGTCTCAACATTCACACAAGACTTAATTGGCATTATTTCATTCTCCACCTGTTTTGGGGTAGCTGAGGTCTTTTCAACCTCCTGCTCCAGGGCTTGAATTTTCTATTTTACTTGTACCAACTTCTCTATCAACATCACATTCTCTTCTGTTACCTCCTGATTCCTTCTCTTTAGTTCAGCATTCTCTTTTAAAAAGGTTAACAGGTCAGTGTCAGTGGGTGGTGTTACAGGTTGTGATGTAGAAAGTGGTTCATATTCAATTTGTTCATGAGTTGTGGTGTGAGTTTGGAAAATGGATTGTTGTGGTGATTGTGTATGATGTGGGCTTGGGAAGAACGGATCTGAGTGAATTGCGCTAGATGTTGGTGGTGTTGGTGATAAATGTGTTGATGTTTCAGGTTGTCTTATGGTTAGGGTATTTGGTGGGGATTGAGTGGTTTGATGTGGTGGAGTTTGTGGTGGTGATGGTATAATGGGTTGGTCCATGTTTGGTGGTGATTGTGGTGGTGTTGGAATAGGTTGTTCTTGATCTTCAAGTTGCTCCCCCTGATTAGACGCATCAATATTCAAAGCTACTCCAGCTCCTCCTTCATCTCCATCAACATTATCATCTTCATCAACATCACTCTCAACATCATCTCCTCCTCCCCCCTCTAAGCTTAACTCAGGCATTGGCATCACATTCAGGTCATGGTTCAAAAACCATGGCAATATCTCAAATGGAGCTTCAGAATTGAATCTATTGGCAACACCTGGATTCTTGATTCTCTTGTATGTATCAGGGTTCTCCAGTAGGTGTGTAATTCCCATAGTGGGTAGATCTCTTAATTCTCTGTTAAAAATTCTCTGCAGGAACCTTGGATATTGTAAGAATCTGTCCTTCTCTGCCTTCTTAGGGTTTGCTACCAGTTCATCAAATATCATCTTTGAAAAATTGAAGGGTAGATCATACATAATCCCAACAGTAGCATTTGCTAAATCATGACTCATCAAAGTCCATGATCCTTTTCTAAGAGCAAACCCCTGTATCACATGGTGAATGAGGAATCTATACATCATCGGGCACATCCCCTTTTGAAATTGCCCTTCATGTACAGTTCCCTGATAACCCATTGTCTCTTCAAATATTCTCATCAGGTGTGCTGTATTGAAGTTGATATGATTATGGTCATCATCATTCAATCGCATGCATCTTTTTATCATCCTCTCTGTTATATGTATTTCTTGTCTTGTAACAGTTGCCTCTATTCTCTTTCCATTGACATCTTCAACCAGTTCAGCAGATCTCCTGAAATCCAGTGAATGATTTCTGTTGATGACAGGGCATTCAGTAAAAGCAATACTGACATTTGATCGAGCCATCCATGTAATCATTGGCGCCACCGGCTCGTTGTCAGGTGTGACTTGCAATAGAGCAAACATGTTATGCTTCTTTTCAAAAGCATACTTGGGTTGATCCTCTTCTGCCATATATGAACATCACAGACAAACATATTCAAAGTGAAATTAGTATAAAAGCTTATTACTTTACCCAATTTAATGTTATAAGTTTGTTGAAGAAAGAGAGAAATTTTATTTAAGAACCTAATCTTCGACAAATTAATAACCTAAACACAAAAAAGAATATTAGTAATCAAGTACATAATCAAAGTCCAATATAGTCTAGTCATGGTCGGAAAACACATTATTCATGCTTACCGAGTCAGAATTTGAGGGTTGATTCAAATTAGGGTTTGGATTAAGAATGAATGTGACAGGTCGGTTTGGATTTCTTTGCGAATAATCAGTTGCAGTGGAAAGAGAGAGAGTGAAATTTAATGTTGAAAATTTTGCCTAACTCCCTCTTATATACCTTTTGAAAGTGGGTTTTAAATGTTTTTTGTCGTTTTATGAATTATTAGCTGTCAAATAGTAACATTATCCACTTGATATTTTTAAAAAAAATTTTAAAACATATAATTCTTTGTTATTTTAGACTTAGCAAACCTTACTCGGAAGAGTAATCTTTTGCAAAGTCTACTCGGTATATTTCCACTTATACGAAGCTTACCCCGAATAATATTAAACCTTTTTTGATAACATTTTCTTTTAATTTTATATGGTCTACCGGATCCCTCTTAATCACAAACCTTGCTTGATCAAGCTATGTAATTTAATGTCAAGACACCATGAAGAAAGCTTACCCGAAATACCAGATTTCATGAGAAATTAATCACAAGATAATTAATCAAGTATAAAATATCAAATAAACATTCTTACTAGGAATCAACTAAGATGCCCATATAAATTTCTCAAATTTAAATTAAAGTCTTAATCTAACATAAACCCAATGAAAAATAAGAATCATATTCAATCAATCACAATAAAAGTATATTCAATCAAGCATACTTGAAAACATAGTGTGCCCGAGCAACCTTCATAATGTTAGTATGCCCGAACAACCTTCTTATGCAAAGTATACCCGAATAATCTTCATAGAGTACAAAGTGTGCCCAAAAAGGACTTCTAGCAGATAGTGTACTCGGAAAATCAAATTTTTGAAAATTACCAAGTATATTACGGGAACAAAAGTGTACCCGAAATATAACGTGTGTTCGGGAAACAAAGTTTACCCGAAAACACTTTGTAATTTCAAAGAAAACATATTCACACACACAAAGCTTACTTGGTTTACTCAAGGAGTTCACAAAGTTTGCTTGGAATAACAATCAGCATAAACAAAATGCAACGCTTGCCCGAAACAATTATCTCTTGTTAAAAGCAAGCTAAAACACATAATCATCTCAAGACTTCAAGCTTGCTCGGGAATTTTGTACAATGGTGTACCTTACCCAAAAAGTGTAAACACTTCAAAGCATACCCGAAAATCATAAACTTAGTCAAAAATGACAAAGCTTGCCCGGAAAGGTTATGAATCATCAAACCTTACCCGAAAATACATATTCACACGTATTCAATTGTTTTGTACCCGGAAAGGTTTGAGAACATCACACCTTACCCGAAAATACATATTCAAACAGTTTGTGCTTGGGAAGGTTTAATAACATCAAACCTTACCCGAACTTAAATATTGAACCTATTTTTGGCAAAATGCAACACTTTTTGACTTAAACCACTTGTTAGAACAATTTTATCTTTAAAGATCATAGATAAAGAGAAAATGGTGCATTTAGAGATCAAATTTCAGTTATGTTTCTCTTTAAAACAATTTCTTTTGTAAACTGAAAAGATCTCGGGAATGGGATCATATTGACTAAGTAGCTTTCTCAGTGCTTCATTCTCAACATTATTATAACTACAAAGACAGGTCAACAGCAGGTCTAGACTTAACATGATTTTCATCTCGTTGGTGATATGATTAATTTCAGTTAATTTTGCAGAAAATTCAATGGATAACACATATTGTTTTCTAATGCTCCATATCTATCCTCAAGGCTTATTTGGCCTTCTCAAGATCACCTCAATTTGACTTTAACCCCTGGTTTTGGTTAAACACTTTCAATGACAGAACATATTTTTGAAAATTTATAAGATATTTCTTTTCAAATCTACAAACATATGTGAGGTTGAACGTTCGACTTACATGCCACGCAAGTCGGACTTACAGGCCTTTCATTCAGGATGTTTAAAAGACTTATATAATTGTCTCCACCCTTGTAGTTCTGTTATTAACCCTCACGTTTGTATTTTTCCAATAAAAATTTGTGAACATGTTGAATAAAACATTTAAATTTTAAGTAGTTCACAGCTGTTCTTAGTCATTCTTTAAAAAAATGTTTCATTTTGGGTAACCAAAGACTAACAGGCTTGTGTATGACTGGATAATCACTTTTCTGCCTATCATTTGAAAAGATTTATCTAGGAACATGCATAGACAACAATGTAACTCCACATAAATCTTAGCATATTCTTTATATTTATATCACCTTGGATTTTACATATCATGAGAAAGAAACCATACATATCAATGACTGTACTTAGAGTCCTTTTAGCCTAATAAATCCATATGATTGGCTAAGTAGTCAATGTACTATCATTTCCCATTATATTCAGATTAATATTCAATCACCTCAATGTCTCTTAATTGTCAGGTAAATGGCTATTCTGTTTGACCACAAGTGGTCGACAGGACCAAACATACATGTGAATATATGTCCTTTCAAAGTCAGAGTTTTGGCATAGTTTTAAGTGAAGGAATAAGAAACAAGTTATAATTTCCCCAAATGATTTCAGTTTTCTGGTTAATGGCTATACTTTTAATCTTTGCAGATTGCAGGACCAAACATACACAGGTGTATATCCTTCCAACTGGGCAAATGACATTATTTTCAGCAAAGATAACTACCTGAGACTTTTCATTGAAAAATCCTTCTTTTAAGCTTCTTTAAAGCTTGAACTGAACAATTTTATCATATCTCTACACCACTAACAACATGCTCATGTTTTGTTTCAAAATATAGTATTTACGGAAAATTCATTAGAAAAATTCATTTTATCACTTAATTTTGACATAAAACACATTTTGACATAAACAGTTGCAGCACATAATCAAATCTTAATCAAACATAACATCATCAAGACAAGCAGACAGTACAAACATTCAATGTATAACCTATTTCAATAACATCAGAAGATCAGAAAAAGTACATATTCAACCAATTAAGTCAGTGATGTCATATAAGCATTTTAGCAGATAATTCATAACAAGACTACTTGTCTTAACATCACAAATACACATTCACTGATAAACATGCAAATATATTAATCAAATCACTTATGTCATTCTTTGCACACATAATCAGTCAAAGCACATATCAGTCAACATATTCAATAACATACTCAAGCATATTCATTCATCATATTCATCAACATACTCAAGCATATTAACATAACATTCAATTTGTGAAACCTCTAAACAAAGTAATCAGTTAGCACATAGAGGTAAACAACCAAGAACACATCTTATTCAGATTTCATCAGAGTTGATCATTCCCAGTGCTTTCAAAATAAAGTTGAACCTGGTTCTATCAAGTGGTTTGGTGAAAAGGTCATCCAAATTGTCACTTGTATCAACTCTTTGCATTTCAATCAAACCTTTTTCACTACAATCTCTAATGAAGTGATGTCTGATTTCAATGTGCTTCGTCTTCGAATGTTGAACTGGATTCTTAAGAGTAAAATATGCAGCAGTATTATTAATAAGAATAGGGGTGTTCAAATTCAAACCATAATCCAACATCTGGTTTTGAATCCACATAACTTGTGCACAGCAGGCAGATGCAGCATCATATTCAGCTTCGGCAGTGGAGATTGAGACAGTTATTTGCTTCTTGCATTGCCATGACACTAGTCTTTGACATCCTCCTGAGGTTGACTTTCTGCTCATGTTGCAGCCATCATAATCACTGTCTGTGTAGGCAATTAGATCAAATGATTGATTTTTTGGATACCAAATCCCCAAATCTGGTCTTCCCTTATAATATCTAAATATTCTTTTAACAACATTCATGTGGGAGACTTTTGGACTTGACTGGAATCTTGCACACACACACAGAAAACATGATATCTGGTCTTGTAGCAGTCGGATACATCAGAGATCCAATTTTGGCTCTATATTCATGTTCATCCACAGGCTCCCCCTTTTCATCAGCAATCATCTTTTCCTTGGTGTCCATTGGAGTTGAAGCAGTTTTGTACTCATGAGAGTTTAATTTGTTCAAGATGTCCTGCACATACTTATTTTGGTGAATGAAGATCCTTTCAGCTTTCTGTTGAACTTGTAATCCAAGAAAGAAGTTCATTTCTCCCATAGAACTCACGCTATATTTGGACTTCATTACCCCTTCAATCTCCAAACACATTTGTTCATTTGTTGAACCAAAGATGATATCATCTACATACACTTGTAACAGAAGTAAGTCTGATCCCTTTCTTTTGTAGAAGAGTGTCTTGTCAATGGCTCCTCTTTGAAAACCATTTTCAAGAAGATGATTTGACAGCTCATCATACCATGCTTTAGGAGCTTGATGCAATCCATAAAGGGCTTTGTTTAGCTTATACACCGTGTTTGGATACACTCGATCCTCAAAACCTGGTGGCTGAGCTACATACACTTCTTCATCAATCTTTCCATTTAGGAATGCAGACTTAACATTAAGCTGGAACACCTTAATGTTCTTTGAGGCAGCATATGCAAGAAAGATCCTGATTGCTTCAAGTCTTGCCACAGGAGCAAAGACTTCCTCAAAGTCTATTCCTTCCTCTTGAAGGCATACCAGTGCCACAAGTCTAGCTTTTTTCTTAATCACCAAACCCCTCTCATCCCTTTAGTTTCTAAAAACCCATTTTGTTCCTATTGCATATCTGTCAAATGGCTTATCAACAAGATCCCACACATGTAGATCTCTGAACTGGGCCAGTTCTTCCTGCATTGCTTCTACCAAACTGTTGTCTTTCAGTGCTTGAGAAATATTCTTCGGCTCTATTTGGGATAGAAAACATGAGTAAGGACAGATGTTTGCAATTTCTGAGTGACTTTTTCTGACTCTTTCATGCAAATCTCCAATGATGTTTTTAGAATGATGATTCTTTTCTACATAAGGAGTTTGAACAATCATATCTGTAGACACAGTTGTGTCAAGATTTGACTCATTGAGTTCTGGTTCTTCAATGATCAAATCAGTCTTTGCATCATGAAATTCTTGTGCTTCATGATTATGTTGTCCTGAAGTAGATGCACCATTGTTTCCAATATTCAAGCTTTCAAACAAATGCTGAAATCTTGCTGTAGATGCAGTTTCTTCTTCACTTGCTTGGTTGCTTGAGTGTCCCTCATTCTGAGCTTGATCATTATGATCATGTTCAGGACTGTAGTTGTTTTCTTGATTATCTTCTTGAACTTGTTCAACAATATCACTTGAGGAATTCTTCACAAAAGTATATTCCTTTTCTTTTCTAGCAACCTTCTTCCACAATTCTTCCAAGTTCAGTGGTTTCTTCTTTTTCTCTTCAATTACACCGGTCTTGTAGAATGAGTCATCAAAGTCTTCAGGATAAATCTTGAAAGACCTTATTAACTTTTCATGATCAAACAGTCATGCTGCACCATCAACTGTATTGAATTGATTCTCATTAAAGATGATGTCAGATGATTCTATAACACTCAAATGGTCTTTCACATATACTCTGTATGCTTTTGAGTGTGTAGAATATCCAAAAAAGAAACAATCTAGAGATTTTGTTTGAAACTTGTTCAAATAGTCCCTAGTGTTCAAAAGAAAACATTTGCATCCAAAGGGCTTGAAAAACTTGATATAAGGCTTTCTGTTGTGGAATATTTCATATGGTGTTTTGTTATGCCGTTTGTTTACAAGCACCCTATTATGAACATAGCAAGCAGTGTTTATGGCATCTGCCCAAAAAGTAACAGGCAAGTTAGCATCTGCTAGCATGGTTCTTGCAGCTTCAATCAAAGTTCTATTTCTTCTTTCTGCAACACCATTTTGTTCATATGAGGCTGAAAGTTGTTGAAGTTGGGGTTGTAATTGTTGTTGTGATTGAAGTTGTTATTGTTGAATCTTGGCTGATTTTGTTGGTATTGCTGCTGACCTCTTGGCTGTTGATTCTGAAATTGATTCATCTGAAAGTTTTTGGTTGATTACATTCTCTTGCAAAATGACCAGGTTGTTGAAAATTGTAGTAAATTGCTTTTGACTTGTCAAATCCAATCCTGTCATTAGGACTAGAAACCAAAGACCTACCAGTTCTATTATAAACCCATTTATCCTCAAAGCCAACATGGCAGCTTGCCATTTCAAATCCATGTCTTCTAAATCATCTGCATCAAATTGCTCCAAGTCATCTTGTACCACACTTGTGTGAATCAAGTTCTTCGCAACAAAGGCATTATATGACTCAGTGAAGATAGAAAGTAAGGCCTGTGTTTCATCCATTTCCACCACTAGAATGAGGTAAATTCCCACTTGCCGTAGAGGCAGAATCGGTGTCATCAATCAGTTGCACATTGAACCTCTGCTGATTTCCTTGATTACTTTTGCTACCTCCAATGAAGGATTTTGGAGTATCAGCATTATGCTCAACTGGTTCTTCAATGATGGGAATTTGTTGTTGATTCTTTGTGGTCAAGTTGCACATTGGTGCAATCAATGCATTTGAAACATTGAAGCAGGGCCTTTCTTCCTTAATCATTTCATTCTCATCATTTCAAGTTCTGCAGCCTGAAGAAAGCATATTACATCATCCAATTTCAATTCATTGAAATTATGCTTCTGAAGAATGAATTTGCAGGCAGTATACCATTCCTTTGGTAATGAGTTGAGTAACTTTGTATTTAAATCAAAGTCAGTCATTACATACTCAGTTGTCCTCAACTCATTCACAATAGCTAGAAAATGTTCTAGTATTAATTTTAACCTTTCTCCCTCCTTAAACTTGAACCTTTCCAACTGTTGCTTCAGTCTTTGTTTCTTTATATTCTTCAGCTCAGTATTTCCTTCATACATTTCAAGTATGGCATCATACATTTGTTTGGCAGTTGTATGATGTGCCACCTTGGTTAAAAGCTCCCAAGACAGTCCTAGCTTAATCATAGCTAAGGCCTTGTCATCCACCTTTCTCATTCTTTCTCTAACAGCAGCAGTTCCAGCTGTGTTTGCACCTTCCTCAACTGCAGCTTGTGGACCATTCTTGATGGAGTTCCACATATCAACATCATTGTAGAAAACGGCTGCTTCAAAAAGCACGTTCCACTTGGTAAAGTTTTCCTGTCCATACAATCTTGGTATCTTGTTAGTAGACACCTCTTGTTCCTCATATCCAGGCATTTTCAAAGACTCAAAAAAACAGTTTCTTTATAAAAAGAAATGTTTTAAAATAATCCGATCTGAAAACATGTTATTTAGATCTGATGTGTCTGATATGATTAGAGCAAGATTTAGATATAAAGATTAAAGCTTTAATTGAAATAAGGAAGAGAAAACACCGGTAGATTGTAGATCTAGAAGAAAAATGAAGAACAGAGCTGCTGACATCACAAATCAACTGAACAATGTTCTGCTTACGTCATCTTTCTTCAAATCTTCAATCAGCAAAAAGAATCTTTCCAAAATAGCAGCAACAAGCTCTGATACCACTTGTCAGGTCCCCGATTTCAGCTGGATCTTACTCAAATCATGTCCTAACTCACACAAATAGATGTGTCGACAAAGGAGTTAATGACGGGTTGCTATATTTAGAATGTTCACCGTTTGTTGAAGGCGGAATCAATAATGAACATATGGTTTCTTAATCAGTATTCAAAGGTAATCAACACAAACAAGATTTACTCAAAAGATTTCCATTTATATAATATCAATCATACAAAGTGGATAATCGATTTAGGGTTCTTGATAAGGAAGGTTTCAGCCGTCACACACAATATTCTTTCTTAATTAATGTGTATGTCTGCCTTGTTGTGTGAGTATCCCAAGTGTGCCCTAAAACATTCTATTTATAGGCCTGCCACCCTATGGCAGCTGTCATTCCTTCTAGAAACCCTATCCGATAATACATATTCAAATTACATATTCAGAAATATCTAAGTGTAAAACAAGTCTTCTGGGTAGGATTTGAATCAATCTTGTCTTTCCGAGTATGCTCGGCCATCCTTCATAACTTGGTAACATAGAAATGTGCTCAGGATCAGTTTCAGGGTAGACTTTACTTGAAGAGTATTTTACAAAGTAAAATACTCACCGGGTAGGCTTCAATCTTCTTGACTTTGCCAGACTTTGCCCGACAAACCCTTACGAGAAACCTTGTTCTTCAATGGTCCTTTCAACCCTTTGCTAGAGAAAAGCTTATTAGCAAAGTGTGCTCGGTTGCACTGTTCCTTGATTAAGTTGAACCTTGCCCGATGATACTTGAGATATATCATTAAATCTTCAAGCCTACCTGGACCATACTTATTAATGAATACCTTGCCCGGTCTTCCAATTTCTTGGCTTCATGAGCATGGTTAGCCTAAAGCTTACTCTGAAGTGAACTTTACTTGGCTATGAAGAACAAACCTGCTTGATAATGTGATCCTTGCCCGGACTTGCATATACTAGAGAACCATTCCCGGTAGTGCACTAATTTGCAAACCTTGCTCGGATATTCACTAAAGAAAACTTTGAGAAGATAACCCTGCCCGATAGACAAAAATATCGTACCCGGTAAAGTAAAAGATTGCTCGGAGGTCTTAGGTGTGCCCGGATCCATAGTTAGCGAATTCTAAGGAGGTTGAGAAGATTCCAATCTATCATAAGTCATTTTGAACAAATCTTTGACTTAGCAATCTTCCCTTTAGGTCAATTTCTTGACCCAACAACATATGGTTGCTTAATCCGTATTCAAAGGTAACCAACACAAACAAGATTCACTCAAATGATTTCCATTTATATAATATAAATCATACAAAGTGAATAATCGATTTAAGGTTTCTTGAAGAAAGGTTTTATCCGTACTATATTAAGACAACCGTCACACACAATATTCTTTCTTAATTAATGTGTCTGTCTGCCTTAGGCGGCGTGCCCTAAAACATTATATTTATAGGCCTGCCACCCTATGGCAGCTGTCATTCCTACTAGAAACTCTAAAGGATAAGATATATTCAAGTTACATATTCAGAAATAATCCAAGTGTAAAACAAGTCTTCCGGGTAGGCTTTGCATCAATCTTGTCTTTCCGAGAATGCTCTGCCATCCTTCATAACTTTATAACATAGAAGTGTGCCCGAGATCAGTTTCCGGGTAGACTTTACTTGAAGAGTATTTTACCTAGTAAAATACTCACCGGGTAGACTTCAATCTTCTTGACTTTGTCAGACTTTGCCCGACAAACCCTTACGAGCAACCTTGTTTTTCAATGGTCCCTTCAACCCTTTGCTAGAAAATAGCTTATTAGCAAAGTGTGCATGGTATCACTGTTCCTTGCTTGAGTTGAACATTGCCCGATCATACTTGAGATATATCATTAAATCATCAAAGATATACTTCTTCTTGCTGATTTAGTCCCTTGCTTCTTTATTTTGACATCAGCTTTCTTTTCAACCCTTGTCTGCTTAGCAAATTTGTTTTCTTCTCTTTTCATGGTTTCAATTCCACACACCTTTCCTTTTCCCAGATATACATCATACTTCTGTTTATACAGGACAAAGTCTTGGCCATACTTTGTTCCATCTGGGACATGAAATGGTTGAAATTTCAATCTTTCATTGCATGAGTCTGTGTGGTGACCATATTCATCACACTTCCTGCACCATACATTGCCTTTGAATATTTCATGTTCTTTTGGTTTCTTGAATCTTTCACTTGGCTTAGGTGACTTGACTCCTAGAGTCTTCTGATTCTTTAAACTGACAAAGTTAATTGAGAATGGCACAAACTCCTCAATCTTGGTGTCTTGTCTTTCAAGTTTGCTTTTGACAAAGACAACTTTCTCCATTTTTATAGGATCTTCATCAATACTTTCTTTAAACCTTGACTGTCTCTTCTCATACTCTTCCATAGTTTCTACTTCTCCAACATCCAACACCTCATGACTAGAAAAGATTGGATAAACTGGGATAAATTTTTTTGTATCAACTTCTTCAGTCACTATCTTCTTTTTGTTTCGTTTTATCCTTTCTAATACAGCCTTGCTTGGTGGCCTGACTGCATTGTAGCTTATCTTCTTCCTTTCACAAATGTCAAAAGAGACATGTTCTCTTTTTATTTTGTTATTTTGTTTCTTCATTCTTGGTGTCACTGGTGGATACTTTGGAAGTTTATCAACTGATTCTGGTTTCTTGAATTTTCTTCCTCTTTCAGCAGATTTGATTTCTTCATCAGTGATTTGATCACTTAGATCACTTAAATCATCTTGATCCAATTCAACAGGATCAAAGTCATCCTTAGAGACTTGAACTCCAATTGACTTATCATCTTTTACTTTTTCCTTAATCACAAACTCTCCTTCTTCAATCACTTCTACCTTCTTGTATAAATCAACAAATTCTTCTTTGTCTTGAAAGACATCTCCGAATTGTTGCAAGTATGCATCTCTTTTCTCTTTGTCAACTTTTGGCATAAGTTGTTGTTGAATGGAGGTGGAACTGCTTTGTATTTGTCTTTGTCCTTTACTTGGTTCAGAATACCACATATGTTGCCTGTTGAGACCAAATTCTTCACAAATTCAGTTTAAACCTTCAGTTTTATTATCTGCACATTTTCTTCAACTAACATATTCTTTAATCCATCTATCTAAGTGATGTATCTGGTTTGAGCTCTGTAACTGATCATGCAGTCATCTTCTAGGCTTTTAATCTTTTCTTCACTGATCAGCTCACTAGCCTCATACCCATTGATGATACTTTGTTTCCTAAAACACTCACTTTCCAGCTTACCCACTTTTGTTTTCAATTCATTGATAATTTCATTTAAATCAACAGTGGGAGTAGAGTGTACCTGAGATGATGATCCTTTTTCTTTCTAAATTATAGCCATGAATGCCACATTTTCTTTCTTGATGTCATCTACAATGTCCTCTTCATGATTGCTCCAATCAAAATTTCCTTCATGTTGTGTAGTCACTGCCACATTTCCTTGATTTCGGATTTGATTTTTGTTTGCTGGAACAGAGTTGTTTGGAACATTTTGAGCTGCTTAAAGGTTTTGATTGTTGTTCATTTGAAAACCTTCGGTCTGTTGCATACTTTGTTGTTGATTGTTCATATGAGGCTGAAAGTTGTTGAAGTTGGGGTTGTAATTGTTGTTGGGATTGAAGTTGTTATTGTTGAATCTTGGCTGATTTTGTTGGTATTGCTGCTGACCTTTTGGCTGTTGATTCTGAAATTGATTCATCTGAAAGTTACTTGGTTGATTGCATTCTCTTGCAAATTGACCAGGTTACTGACAATTATAGCAAATTGCTTTTGACTTGTCAAATCCAATCCTGTCATTAGGACCAGAAACCAGAGACCTACCAGTTCTGTTATACAACCTTTTACTTATCAAAGCCAACATGGCAGCTTGCCATTTCAAATCCATGTCTTCTAAATCATCTGCATCAATTTGCTCCAAGTTATCTTGTACTACACTTGTGTGAATCACGTTCTTTGCAACAAAGGCATTTATATGACTCAGTGAACATAGAAAGTATGGCCTGTGTTTCATTGCCTTGTCCATTTCCACCTCTAGAATGAGGTAAATACCCAATTGCCATAGAGGCAGAATCAGTGTCATCAATCAGTTGCTCATTGAACCTCTGCTGATTTCCTTGATTACATGTGCTACCTCCAATGAAAGATTTTGGAGTATCAGCATTACGCTCAACTGGTTCTTCAATGATGGGAATTTGCTGTTGATTCTTGGTCGTCAAGTTACCCATTGGTGCAATCAATGCATTTGAAACATTGAAGCACGGTCTTTCTTCCTTAATCATTTCATTCTCTATCATTTCAAGGTCTGCAGCCTGAAGAAAGCATACTACATCATCCAAATTCAATTCATTGAAATTATGCTTCTGAAGAATGAACTTGCAAGCAATATAACATTCCTTTGGCATTGAGTTGAGTAACTTTGTATTTAAATCAAAGTCAGTCATTACATAGTCAGTTGTCCTCAACTCATTCACAATGGCTAGAAAACGTTCTAGTATTGATTTTAACCTTTCTCCCTCCTTATACTTGACTCTTTCCAACTGTTGCTTCAATATTTGTTTCTTAATGTTTTTCACCTCAGTATTCCCTTCATACATCTCAGGTATGGCATCATACATTTGTTTGGCAGTTGTATGATGTGCCACCTTGGTTAAGATCTCCCAAGACAGTCCTAGCTTAATCATAGCTAAGGCCCTGTCATCCACCTTTCTAATTCTTTCTCTTACAGCAGCAGTTCCTGCAGTGTTTGCACCTTCTTCAACTATAGCTTGTGGACCATTCTTGATGAAGTTCCACATATCAACATCATTGTAGCATACGGCTGCTTCAAAAAGCACTTTCCATTTGGTAAAGTTTTCCTGTCCATAAAATCTTAGTAGACACCACTTATTCCTCTTATCGAGACATTTTCAAAGACTTTAAAACAGTTTCTTTGTAGAAAGTAAAGTTTTAAAATTATCAGATCTGAAAATTGGTTGTTCAGATCTGATGTGTCAGATACTATTAGAGCAAGATTTATGTATAAAGATTAAAGCTTTGATTGAAATAAGGAAGAGAAAACACCGGTAGATTGTTGATCTGGAAGTAAAATGAAGAACAGAGCTGCTGAAGTCACGAATCAATGGAACATTGGTCTGCTTACGTCATCTTTCTTCAAATCTTAAATCAGCAACAAGAATCTTTCCAAAATAGCAGTAACTAGCTCTGATACCACTTGTCAGGTCCCCGATTTCAACTGGATCTTACACGAATCATGCCATAACTCACACAAATAAATGTGTCGTCAAGGGAGTTAATGACGGGTTGTTATATTTAGAAAGATTACCGTTTGTTAAAGGCGGAATAAATAACAAACATATGGTTGCTTAATCAGTATTCAAAGGTAACCAACACAAACAAGATTCACTCAAAAGATTTCCATTTATATAATATAAATCACACAAAGTGGATAATCGATTTAGGGTTTCTTGAAGGAAGGTTTTATCCGTACTAAGACAGCCGTCACACACAATATTCTTTCTTAAATAATGTGTCTGTCTACCTTAGGCGGCATGCCCTAAAACATTCTATTTATAGGTCTACCACTCTCTGACAATTGTCATTCCTTCTTGAAACTCTAACTGATAAGACATATACAATTTACATATTCAGAAATAATCCTAAGTGTAAAACAAGTATTCCGGGTAGGCTTTGCATCAATCTTGTCTTTCCCAGTATGCTCTGCCATCCTTCATAACTTGGTAACATAGAAGTGTGCCCGAGATAAGTTTCCAGGTAGACTTTACTTGAAGAGTATTTTACCTAGTAAAATACTCACCGGGTAGACTTCAATCTTCTTGACCTTGTCAGACATTGCCCAACAAACCCTTACGAGCAACCTTGTTCTTCAATGGTCCCTTCAACCCGTTGCTAGAAAATAGCTTATTAGAAAAGTGTGCTTGGTAGCACTGTTCCTTGCTTGACTTGAACCTTGCTCGATCATACTTGAGATATATCATTAAATCATCAAGCCTACCTGGACCATACTTATTAATGAATACCTTGCCCGGTCTTCCAATTACTTGGCTTCATGAGCTTGGTTAGCCTAAAGCTTACTCGGAAGTGAACTTTACTTGGCTATGAAGAACAAACCTACTTGATATAGTGCACCATGCCCGGACTTGCATAAACTAGTGAACCTTACCCGGTAATACACTAATTTGCAAACCTTGCCCGGATTTTTACTAAAGAAGACTTCAAGAAGATAACCCTGCCCGAAAGACAAAATATCGTACCCGGCTAAGTAAAAGCTTGCTCGGAAGTCTAAGGTGTGCCCGGATCCATACTTAGCAAGTTCTGAGGAGGTTGAGAAGATTCCAATCTTCCGTATGTCCCATAGAACAAATCTTTGACTTTACAATCTCCCCCTTAGGTCAATTTCTTGACTCAACACAAATTCAATTGAACAAGTACTGGAAATCTCCCCCATTGGTCTTGTGAGTGTTCCTATTATTGGGAAGAAAATATATTGCTTGGTAATCATTGATGATTTTTCAAGATATACTTGGGTTTATTTTCTAAATTCCGTGGATGAAGTTGCTGAATTAATCAAAAGTTGTGTAAAAAGAATGGAGAATCAGTTGGATGTATGGGTGAAGGTAATGAGAAGTGACAATGGGACGGAGTTTAAGAATAGGTTAATGGATGAATTTAGCAAGACTAAAGGAATATTTCAACAATTCAGTACCCCTAGAACACCTGAACAGAATGGAGTTGCTGAAAGACGAAACAGAACACTAATTGAGGCAACAAGAACCATGTTTGCAGATGTTCACCTGTCTGTTACATTTTCGGCAGAGGTTATATACACTGCTTGCTATGTTCAGAATAGAGTCCTTCTCAACAAAAGCCAAGACAAAACTCCTTATGAGATTTTGTTCAGAAGAAAACGCTTCATAATGTTTCTCAAGTATTTTGGTTGCAGGTGCTCATTTTTTGATACAAAAGACTATTTGAATAAGTTTCAGTCTAAATCCTTAATTTGTATAGGACAAGTATCCATGGAGAAACATCAGAACAAAATGTTAATTTGGACAAATTATGGTCAAAGGTTGCTGAGAAGAACAATGAATATTCTTTTATTGAGAAAGTAATCAATGGTGAATCTGAAGATGAAAATGAGCAAACTGACAATCTTGATCAGCTAGAAGTTCAAGAGCATATTATCAATAATGAAGTGAAACATGAAGACCAGCATGATCAAGAACAAGCTGATAGACAATCAAAAATTGAAACCTTGTTTCAAAATTTGAACATTCGAAATGATATTGCTTCAACATACAACAAAATGTTAAAAAGATTTCTGATTTGAACCAAACAGAATCAGATTTGATCACTAAAGAACCTGATGTTAACGACTCAAATTGTACAAACTTCTTTTGTAGAGAGAAATCATCCTGCTAAAAAACATCATTAGGGAAAATCATGAATGACTTACAAGAAGTGCATCTGGATTTGCAAACTTTTGCTTATACTCCTGCTTCCTACCTCAAATTGAACCCAAGAACATTGTTCAAGCTTTAAAAGACACCAGTTGGGTTGAAGCAATGCTAGAGGAGTTGGCTCAGTTTAGAAATCTGCAAGTGTGGGAACTTGTAGATAAGCCAAGAGGAAAGTATGCAATAGGCACCTAATGGGTTTTCAGAAACAAAAGGTATGAAAGAGGGATTGAAATGAAGAACAAAGCAAGACTAGTTGCACTAGGATGCTTACAAGAAGAAGGAATAAACTTTGAAGAAGTATTTGCTCCAGTGGCAAGGCTAGAAGTAATCAGAATATTCCTAGCCTATGTTGCTTCAAAAAACATCAGAGTATTTCAATTGGATGTAAAGTCTGCTTTCTTAAATGAAAAAATAGAAGATAAGATGTATGTCACTCAACCTCCAGGTTTTGAGGATAAATGAGTATTTTAATAGAGTATACAAACTGAACAAAACTCTATATAGACTACATCAAGCTCCAAGATCTTGGTATGACGAGTTGTGAAACCACCTACTTGTTAATGGATTTCATAGGGGAGCCATTGATAAGACCTTATTCTACAAGAAAAGAATAAGAGATTTACTTCTGGTTCAAGTTTATGTTGATGATATCGTCTTTGGATCAACTGATGAACATATGTGTTTGGAGTTTGAATAATGGATGAAGTCTAAGTATTGCATGAGTTCAATAGGAGAAATGAATTTCTTTTTGGGATTTCAAGTTAAACAAAAGAATGATGGTATATTCATGTGTCAATCTCTCTGAATGATAGGCAGAAAAGTTATTATACAGTCATACACGAGCTTGTTGGTATTTGGTCACTCAAAATGAAACATCATATAGATATGAAAAAGAACAAATGTGAACAAAAGTTTTATTATCAACCAGAAGTTGAAAATGTTCACAAATTTTGAAAATCAAACATAAGGGTTAAAACTAGAACTACAAAGGTGGGGCATTATTATAAGTCCTAAACAACTTGAATGGATGGCTAGTAAGTCCATATTGTGTGGTATGTAAGTCCAACGTTCAAACTCAACTGTGTAAGTCCAACGTTCAAGCTCAACTGTTTGAAATGTTTTGTAAAGAAAATTCGTTAAGAAAAATAAAGTGTTCTGTCATAAAAAATATTTTGACCAAATATGAGGGTGTTGAAGTCAAATTGGGATGATTAAGAGAAAGCCAAATAAGCGTTGAGAAAAGATATGGAACATCATAGTACAATAAGTGTTTCCATTTTTGTATTATGCACTAAATTGAACCTTAAGTATATCACCAAAGTAATGAAATTCATGCTAAGTCATATACCTGCTATTAACCTGCTTGATCTATAACAATAATGCATAGAATGAAGTATTGAAAGGTGACTTAATCAATTTGATCCCATGTTGAGATCTTTTCATAAAAGAGAAAAAGATTTGGAAGGATATAACTGAAATTTGATCTCATTATACACCATTTTCTCTTAAACTTTCAACTTTAATAAGAATATTGTTTAAATAAAGTTTAAGTCAAAGAGAGTTGCATTTTAACCTTGAACATGTCTGCATCTGTTATTTCAAGTACTACTTGATGCTTTTAACTTTTCATGTAAATTTAGGTGTTTTTATTAGATGTTTAACTCATTCGAGCAAACTTTATAGTTACTTGTTTTGAAAAGAACTATTCATGTATTATCGAATACACTTTGATGATTATGTACTTTTTAGTAAACTTGGTTGTTTAGATGATTATCTTCATAAAGCACACTTGATGAATATGTGATACATGTGTGAATATTGTTTAAATACTTGTTTCAAGTAAACTTGGGCTTTTTAGTTGAAATTTGTGTTTGTCAAGCATATTTAATAAGTCTGGTTTTGATTATATGATATTTTCTACAATTACAAGTGTTTTCGAGTAAACTTTGTCTATCGAGGAAACTTTATGTTTAGAGCACACTTGTTTATTATTTTAATAATCAATGTGTTCCCAAGCATACTTGTATAATTTTAGAAATTTTTCAAGCAAACTTTACTTTGCGAGTACACTGTATGCTTTGAGAAAATTTATTTTTTTATCAAACTTAATACATCAAGTTTGCTCAAGCACACTTTACACTTTGAAGTTATTGTCGAGTAAATTTCACTTTGAAAGTATATCTAAGTGTATATTTCTAAATTTTGTTAACTTTTTGATTTTCTAAGTATAATCGAGTAAGCTTACAATTAATATGGTATTCGAGCAAGGTGGACATTTAGAAATACATAATTATTATTTTGGGACCTTTATTGATCTCGAGTAAGGTTGCCTATTTGATGAACTATACTTGATTATTTAACTTGTGATTTAGTTCTCGAGCAATCACTACTAGAAAAAATACTTTCAACGAAACGCATTGCATGTCATTGAATGGTACAGATGACACGCAAATGCGTGTTGTTGATAGCCAGTCATAAATAGAATATGACACGCACCCATTTGACTGTCTTTTGGCCAATTTCAATTATTTCTTTATTGATTATGGACTATTCTAGACCTGCAAGGCGGTAAACAATTGTTCAATATCCAAAACATAATAGATTAATTCATTATTTTTGGTTTATTTTAATTTCCATTTAGCATATGATCTATCTATTCAATGTGATTTACTTTGTTCCATTGTAAAAAGACATGAAAATTCAAACCGCAATAGTCTTTAATATAATAAAGAAATAATAGGTAATTGTGATTTTCGACTAGCATTTCTGATTGTTGTTTGTCCACGCTTAACTTATAAAAATTTGTATAAGTAATTTACTCACAAAAAAAATCGTTTGTAGTTATTGCCCCCCCCCCCCCCCCCTTTTACAAACTCAAATTATTATTAATCTTATACATACAATTTCATTAGTCCTTTGTTTCATTTTCTTTTACTCTCTTTCCATAAACCGTTAATATTTTTCACAAAATGAACTATTTATATATTGTATCATTAACTAAAAGTAAACCTAACACTAAGTAACCATCTAATAGAGAATACTTACATGTACTTGTTACTTAGTTGACCTCCAATATAGACCTGCCCATTTGAGCATCTTCATGCTACTTGTTACTTAGTTGACCTCCAATATAGACCTGCCCATTTGAGCATCTTCATGCCATATTTCCTTGATGTAAATTCCCGAGTCATTGTAAACTATTCATCCAACATCTAAATTCCCTCCCATTTGGTGTAGCAGCTGTTCCTAACACATTTTGACCACACTACAATATTTATCAATTTTTTATGTTCAAAGATAGATTGTAGTAGACTCCCAAGAGCTTTTCAAGCATATACAATACACCTTTCGCATATTTTTTGTGTAAATTTATATAACCTCTGTAAAATCAGATCAACAAAAAATGTAACTCCAAACAGCTCTGATTAGTCTATACAAATACATATTTCCATCCCATTTAGTAATCAGTTCTTCCTTTTATCTAAAATTGTATAGAAATTAAATTAATTAAGGTTTCCAACTATATAAAATGCACTCCAAACGGATGCTCGGTTCATTTGATATGATTAATCAAAAACAGGTTATCAAAATAATTTGCCTCCAATAGACTCTGTTTATTCTATAACGTCAACCTAAAACCCTTTCATACATATATTTCTCTTGGTTAGACATCAATTAAAACATATCAAACATGTTAAGACTCATTGGAAGCATAAATAGCATACTAAAGCAACAATTACTACTTAGTAAACACGTCTTTGTTAATTTTCCACATTTTACAAGTTTGAAATCTACTTTATATGTAGAAGGATTTTATCAAACACTTTGTGTGCATCAATCATTTAGTCATATAATTTAATCCATCTAGATTCCACAATTCAATTCATGGAAATTATAAACAAACAATATATTATAATTATTCCAGCTACACAATGTAAGTATTTTAAATATGTAATCATGACTGAGGTTCACAGTAGAATACACAAAATACGCTTAATGACGCCAAGAGAGGAAATCCTAAAATCATAAGCCTAATGCATCATGGTTATGAATTTGAGACTTGGGCTATAATGACAGATGAAGAATTGGATGTTTTGCTTGAAGAGAAGGTGAGAGAGTTGAAGAAAATCACGGAGTTAAAGAACAAAAATACCCAAAAATATCTAGCTTATCTGAGGCTTCATAATTTTTCTAACAAACAGTTAAGCAATATGAGCTATGATGATCTTAAAAGTGTCTACAATTCAATTGTAAATAGGTAAAAAAAGAAGAGTGGAATAGAATGAAGAAGAAAGCTGCTAATCAGAAAAAAAAATTTGAAAATCATTACAACAAATATGGTGGAAAATGCAAATTTTTAATTGATCATGGTGTTGCCATTGAGCATGTTGAAAATATGAGCAAGAAACATGTGGAAGAAAGGTTCAGGGATATATCTGAGAAAATTCATTTAGAATTCAGTGCTAACAAAAGAAAATCTAGATTAATGATATCGGCAGAAAAGGGGAAGAAGATGTGGGAGGATGAGAAAGAGGGGTCATCAGAAAGATTGATGACGGCTAACGGAGGGGGGAAAAGTGAAGAAGATGAGCTACAAAGAAAAACTAAACCTCTAAGAGTGTTAGATGGGAAAATTCAATGAAAAAAAGAAAAGAAAATCAAAATCCACTCAGACTCCTCTGATTCAGGTCAAAGAAGAACCAGTTGAAAGAGTTAATCTGTTACCTCGGGAGGATAAAAACAGAATCAAAACCTTGAAGGGTTTAATGATGAGAAAGGGCATGGCAGAGAATTTTTTTGGTAATCTTGGCAAAAGTCAATTGAAGGAACTGTTTTATTAAAAAAAAAAGACTGGGAGAGGCTCTAAGAGGAACAAAGGAAATTATTGTCTTTTCAGTGTGGACCGAGGGTAGAGCCTATTCAGACTCAAAGATCTACACCAATTGAACCATCTGATAAAAAAAACAATGGAAATGATTACAACTCTTGCAAAAGAAGGGGGATATTATCTTAGGCTGGTGATGATGAAAAATATCAAGTTGTGAATCTTTACGAATAAACTGAGCATGTGAGAAGACCTACATAGAAAAAGAAATATACTCCAAGGGTCTCCACCTTAAGTATCCCAATACCAACAACCAGATCTACATTTCAGAGGCAACAAAGACCACCGACTGATGTGGACCTACCAAAGAAGATGTACTTTGATGCAAGAACTAAAACAATAAAGGTAATAACGTCAAATTGAGATTTAAAGAACATTGTTTTAAAGGATGACTTCCAAGATTACAAGAGAGAACAACTTGTGGAGATGGAATGGATGAATTTATATGACTATCAAGATAGACAAAGGTTTGCCGAACATCAAAGGAATGAGCTTTCTAAATATTTGAAAGAACAATATAGGAAAGGATTTCCATTGTTAAACAAATAGAGGAAGCTGAAACTCTCAAACTTTGAAGGAACCAAGAGGCAGAGGAAAATGATGGATATAATGATGACTGAAGCTTCGTACAAACAGAAAACCAGATATTCAAACCCTCATGCCAACATGAGAGTGTGCATAAGTAAGAGGCAGCTGAATACCATGCGGAACTATGAGGTCCAGAAAAATGGCAAGATTTCTAAGATAGTCTAGGAACCAAAAGACCAATCTTTTATCTTAAAAAATTCAAATGGATTACATGACACTGACTCGGAGTTTCTTCACATGGAGGATTTAGAGGAGATAATAAGATGAAATCTGCCTTCTCGACATTCACACCACAGGGAGATCTCTTTATTTAAAAAGAAGACTGATGCTGTGATATTTGACTGAAGGAGAGATGCTGGAAGCTCTAGATGATAAGAATTTATTTATCTTTCGGTTAAAATTGTTTTGTAATGTCCATGTGACAGAATTCTCCTATGTAAATTTTTCATTATGTAATGTAAATTTGCTTTAGAAAATTCGATGTGTATTTAGAAAAGTGTATTTAAGCAATAGGTGTTTTGGTGCAGCTGAGTTTGTTCCAATCTATGGGAAGATTGTTGGTATGAGAAAATGACTAAGGAAGATTGAAATCTTCTCAACCTCCTTGGAAACCCAGCAAACTTAAGCATCCGAGCAAGCATAAACATAGTCAAACAAAGTATTTTTTCCAAACGAGCAAGGTATCTTCTTGAAGTCTACAAAGTGTTAGATTGAACAAGATACACTTCATCAGAGTAAGTTTTGTTCATAAACAGTGGTCCAAGCAAACTTGATGGAAATAATGAAGAAATTACTCTAAGAACTTCCATCGAGCAAGGTTCAACCTCGAGCAAGGTTATCTTCTTGAAACTACAGTGTCACCAGCACACTTGAACTTGCTTAATAAGTTAAAAGACAAAAAGGTTGAAGGGACCCTAGGAAAACAAGTTTGCTAGTAGGATACATATCGAGCAAAGTTTCATTTTATCATGAAGATTGAAGTCTGATTGATGAATATTTCAAAGGAAAATATTCTAAGTAAAGTTTACCCGGAGAACTGTTCCCAAGCACACTTAGTGGTTATCAGGTTTGCTCGATAAGGATAAAAGATACAAGCTTACTCGTAGACCTTTTTACACTGATAATATTTTGTAATATGTTTGAATATGTTAAGAATTAATCATTAGGGTTTATATTAGGTGTCAGGTCAGGCCTATTTAAGGAAACATTAGGGCACACCTATGATACAACAGACACTGAGAAAATATTGTGATTTGACGGCTATCTTTTTCTTTTACTGAAAAGCTGCCAAAAATACAAAAATTCCACCTAGAAACCCTAACTGATTTCTCATTTGTATCCTTCATAGTATTAAATGGAAAACTTTTGAGTCTCTTTGTGTGTGTTACATTTCTATTCATTTGGAATTACATAAGTATTAGTGTTTCCGCCATTAATACTTATTTGGTGTTCAAAAAAGCAGTATTTCATAACCTTCTTTTCGACACGTTTGTGTGGGTTACGAGAGTGATTAATTGAGATAATCGGGACCGACAAATTTGATCAGAATCTAATTTTTTTCAATAACTATTGGAAATTTTGAGATTTTAAAGTATAATGTGTTGTGAACATTATTTTTTTAAAGTTATGGCCAACGAGATGAATATTAATGCTCCTAAACAAGAGCAACCTGTTGTTCAACCAGCAAAACACGTTTAATTTGTTGAATTAACTTGTGATGAAAAGCACAACATATGTAAGTTCTTAAAAGATGGCTTATTTGGATGTGCGATGTTCAGAAGTATTATTACATTTATTAGGCGTTCAAGGATCCATCATGCTATCTCTAATGACGTACCTATCTACTTCTTCATTATTTGATCCTTCTAGAACATGAAAAGATATGTTCCAGAGGAAAATCATACTGAAGAAACTGTTGAAGAAAAGAAAATTGTTACGGACGTGGCGTTGAAGATGATCGATGTGAGTTTGTCAATGATCTTATCAAAGGTTTGTTTGGACGACTAATGTATAAAGGCGATCTATTGAAGTCTAAATGCAACAAGGCCTACCTTTGTGAGCATTATAAGTACTTACTACATATAGTTCTACATTTTCTTGATGGATGCAAAGGTGAATTTGATGCATGTCGTATTATGTTGCAATCGGATTTCCTTGCATTGTTATACAATAAGCTATACAACTTCTCTGAGCTTGTTTTCTATCATCTGAAGGAGATTTATACTTCACGTAACGTGAATAACAAGTTATTGATGTATCTAAGATTCTTGTAGCTTATGATTAACCATTTGGTGCCGAATTTTTTGAAAGATCAAGATAATTCTGAAGACATGTTGGTGTTAGAGCATATGAACGAAGATACGATTAGGCGTGTGAGGAATTATCGTAGACATACAATTAAGAACAAGCCGAGGTGCAAAAGGCTAATTGGTCATAATGGTCGGGATAATTACGTATCTCCATCTGATGATCGTTGGATCCATGATGATACTGATTCTGAACGTAAAGGTGGTAATGGTGGTGATGGTAATGATGGTGATAGTGGAAATGGTGATCCAGATGATCAAGATGTTGTTGTTGCGGCACATAAACGTAAAGTAAAGGGTAAGGTGATTGCAACTGAGAAGCCTGGCAAAATGAAAACTCGGAGAGTTTCTGGAGTTGAGATTGTGGAATCCCAACCACAACCAACTATTAGTGTAACAACTCCACAAGCAGCGATGGTTACTACACCTACGAGTACCACGATTGTTACATTATCGATGACAACTTCTACGTGTCCGAGATTCGGATCTATTCCTCAGTCAATGTTATCTCTAATTCCATCTACTCAGCAAACCATAGCAACTACAAGTCCAATGAAACGACCATTCGTTGCTTTTATTTAGTTTAATCGTCCTGAAGAACCTGTGCAGCCTGTAATATAACATTCTTCAACTTGCCCATTCAGCAACAAATGATGTAGTTGTTGTATTAGTTTCACCTGTAGGAAGCATATATGACAACTGCCAGGTTGTTTCAAGAACAGATGTGAGCACATCAATGCAAGATGTTGTGTCATTTATCATAAGTGTAGCATGGAAACCAAGAATTGAGAGCCCTGGTTACTGCCCATAGGAAAGGAAATAGCAAACGGGATTATATTATCCTTCTACTCACCTGCAAAGAAGATATGTTGAATAACGTAAAGGGTAATGATGATGTTAAAGATCCTGATGCAAGTACTTGTGGTGATCAACAACCAGGTGTTCGTACATCGACATTTGGTGGTGGTGCTACAGCTGATTTGGGAAAACTGTTACTGGTTAATCAATAGACCACTAAAGCGCAGCCTATTAATTTAATTAAGGCGAATATGATCTAATTTATGGATTATGATAACGGTCTTTTTATGAGTATGGTGAATGTAGACGATATAGAAGATGGTGGACTTGTTGACCACACATTGACGAAAGAACAAATTTCTTTGCTTATGGGTCTGAATGAGGAAGCGGTGGATGAGTTGGAGAAGCAGGATGATGTGGAGGTTATGGGTGATGAAGAAGTTAAATTTTATACGAGTTCTCAATCTGGGAACACGTCGTTATATTATGATGAGGTACAAGTTGAAGATTTAACAGGTGAAGAATATCCTAACTTTTACACACGTACAAATAGTGATGAACAAATTTTGTTTTTCACTACCGAGCATTATAAAGCAGCTGAAGAGCGTTTGGGTGAAGATAAGGAGTAGGAAAAGGGTAAACGTAAAGTAACTGAAGTCGATACGAGCACTTCTGATGATGGGTTTTTTTAAACACAATAAATCGAGGATGAACAAGATTCTTGTAGTGTTAAGATACGCTGAATGAGAAGATGATAAGCAACTAAAAGCTCGCATAACAGTTTACCAGAAGAAGAAGAAGTTTGTTCCTTCAAAGACACTGAAAGGCGATGAAATCTCGTGGTTGTACGACTCGGAGGTTAAGGTATGTAAAGTTAAATGGGAGTACGACATCTAATACATCCAACATATTGTCGATGTTCTTTCATTTCCGAGGTGTGATTTGCTTACACTGGCCAATAGAACATTCATAAATTATGGATTCAAGTTCTTCAATCCGCAAGTGCTGACATGGAAGTTCATTGACAAGATTGATCCAAAAACTGGCTGGAGAAAAATGGTGCTTAAAATAAAGTCGCCTCGATTTTTTACAAGAAATTCAATAGGTGGTAGTACGAAAACAAAACGGTGAAGCCGTAATCGTGTTGATTTCAGGGCAAGACGAAGTTTGTTAGAATTATCAACACTATGTGGTTGGTCGAATCAGGTGGGCAGAGGTCAGAGATAATGAATCGGCTATCCAATTCCAACACTTTGTACGTGTTTCTCATGCGTTCGGAATTCATAACTTTGCATATTGGAAGAACAACGTGTTCAATCCTTGAAGACAAAGAGCATGATACGAGGGAGAGTTTGTTGATACATGTTTAATGTATTTTGGTCTTGTGTATTAAGTATAGAGATATTTTGGTAAATGTATTGCACATTTGTAATTATGTAAGGCTCATTCGTTAGAGATGCTAATAACGAATGAGTCCCCATGTGTTTATTTGTGTTCATCCGGTTAGTCATGTT
>NW_027501439.1:0-85166 GCF_021521415.1 Bidens hawaiensis | reverse complement strand
AAGTTTGTTACATTATCGCGCTCTATCTTTTATCAGGCCTCGCGCCACTATTGTTATGCGTGCTATATCTTATTCATGCCAAGGCACCATCATTATCATAAGGACCACAACATGTCACCATCATGAAGAAAACCTCCCAAAACTCAAAGACAATAAAGACAAGGCCGAAGAAAAGGGAAAAAACCGCCTCATGGCCTAACACACCTCATAAAGTCCAGCTCTCCACCTAGACGCTTGCGCGCCCAAGAGCAACGCTGGACTTGGGGGGCTTGTAGGGGTATGGTACTAAACCCGGTTTTACGACCCTAAATTTATTATGTTTGGCTTATTTTATTATATGGACTAATACAATGTTATTGGGCTGAGGGGGTTTTGTGGAGGTAACCCTAACTGGGCTAGGCCCATTAGGGTACCATGATGGTGGCTATGAGGCTCTCTATATAAGGAGGTCTCCACCTCCTTGCTAAAGGGTCATACTCAATAAGAGCCACCACCATATTTTTATGTCTGTAAACAAGAGATCCTTAGGATTTCTTAGCAGTCACCTCCACACCCCCGAAAAGCCATTGCAGGTCCCAAGCAGCCGGAGAAGAAGATCAAGACGTGGTTCGTTCATCTCAAAATCCGTGGAAACATTCGTCATGGATCAGGTCAGATTCGTTTCATGCTTCGACAGTTACTGTTCTCAAACAACTGATTTGAGTTAGAAAATATGTGATTTATAACTTATAAAAACCTTAAAATCAATCAAAATTCTCCTAAAAAACGTATACTCCAGAAATTAACGCTTAGTTATTAAAATCATACCAAAAACTTAAGAAAAAACCACAAATAGGGATGATTTCTTTACCTGAGATACAAACCCATAAACAGCCCGAGCCTTGCAACTTTTCCGTTTATAGCAGTCGAGATGGAAACCACAACCGAGGCACTGAGATAAAGCCTTTAGAACTACATCGATTAGATTCTGAACAAAAACTAAACCCTAACTACGAACAAAAACTTGAACACGATTGGCAAAGACAAATAGAAGCATGAAACAAAATCGAGAACTAGAATGAACTTTCAAATTCAATACTGATACATAAAATAATTTTGGGCAAAATAGAAAACCCTAAAACCGATTTGGGCGAATAAAAACAAAATTAGGTTAATCCGAAATCGGTCAATAACCAACGAAGTTACCTTTTAGGGGAGGGAAACAACCGGATGCTCTTCAAAATCGCTCCAAAGTTGCTCCTAATTAGAGAATGAGCTGATATGGTGGGTTTTTGGAGAGGATTAAGGTTATAGACATACTTGAGTGGGAAGATGATAAAGAAAACTGATGGAATTGGTTAGGTGATGGAGTGAATAAGGAATAAGTAACCATGGTTATAGACGCGGTTTCTTAAAACCGCTGCTAATGTTGTAATCTGAATCTTTAGAGCGGTTATATACCTTTAAAAGCAATTTGTTGGCACCTGATTTATGAGCTTATTGAGAAAGACATTTTTAGACGCGGTTTTTGGATAGCACCGCGTCAAAAGAAAAAACCCAACTGCGTCAAAAGTTCATTTTTCTACTAGTGATAATCTAGTTGTTGAATGATATTAATAGTGATAAAGTGATCTGCAATAGAATTTAATGTGTTCATTGTTCTTACTCTATTTTGGTGTTTTGCTTTCACGGTTTCACCGACGTTGTGCCTCACATAGGGTCTTGGTTTGGATAATGTCTTGCTGGAGTCATGTCGTGTGTTAGATTCATTGGACGATGCCTGGTGTTCTAGACAATATATGGATGCTGCTAGCCGAAAGGTATTTGTTCGTGTCACACTATCCATGTTACGGACTGGTATGAGTCAGGGTGTGGTGTGTGATCTGCTCTTACATTAATGATATTCAATCTTCTTTTTGAGAAATTTCATTATTTATATAAATTGTTATCATATCCGCTAGTAATTACATTTTTTATTTGCAATTTTATTTTATGCTTCATTGGTAGCGCTAGCTATGGTGTATTATTATCATCTCTGATTGAATTGAAGTTTAACTTGTAATGATGTGAACTATTTTCTTCATTTTGTGTACATGTTACACCTGCTTTGTTACATGTGGTTATGGTTACGTATTGCCGGATGCCTTTCGTCTCAGTATTTTGGAGTTTTCCGTTGCCGGCGGTTGTTGGACAACGTCTCTGGTAGAGGTTTGTTTCCATTGCCGGTGGTCGTTCAACGACTCCTATGGTTGCAGTTAGTGCTGGAATATAGAAGCTGTGGTTCCAATTACCATAAAAGCGAGGCCATATGGTGCAGTTCTAGGGCGCATTTTTAAGCCAATCTACCCACGCCTTTAGGCCAAATTACCCATGTTATGTACTAGTGAGTGTTAATGTTGCATGCATGCATCTAGGCGCAAAATTCAGAATAGGCACATCACGTAATCGCATCGAATCGGGTGCAGTGATATGCGCGTAATTTCAAACCAAGAATACGAAAACATTTAGACGGTTAACCATAAACATTCTTACAAGCACATGGTTGGATTCCTAGCCGTTTTCTATTTCTAACCTACTTGGTTAATTGATTCTTGTTTTTTTATTTTGAAAGCCAGATTTTAAAGTGTTTGATTTGATTCGGGTTTTCAAAAAATGGTTTAAATTGGTATTTAAATAAAATTTTCAAAATTGAATAAAATTGGACTTTGGTATAATGCTTGGAGGTGAGATTAAAATAACACATGGTGGGGTATATACAAGGGTTTAGATTTGAAGAATAGAGATTTTGTTGTTTATTTGGAGAATGTTGCACATGAGGAACTTAATAATTAATATCATCATGGTGATGAACTGATGATATAATCGTTTCTTTGTGGATATTATAGGTTTTTCTACTTAGTGAATATTAATATTAGTTGTTATTATTTATTCTAATTAATTGTGGTATGATTATTAGACCATGTTGACCAAAGTCAAACCTTTTGTACTTGAAACCCCCGCAGATGACGGTATCATGAATAATCAAAAACAGAGTTTTTGAAGTTCAAGACTCATACAATGTACAGATTCGACTTCATCAACGATCGAGATTAATGAGGCGGTCGAGCCACAATCAACTGCGAGGAGTCGTTTTTATAAACGGAAAACTACAAATTAACGTGCGTTTTATTGACAATATTCAATTAAATCAATGGAGAATCATATCTATTTGTAGGCCTCTAAGTAAACCAAACATTTAGCAAACTATTCGGCGGGAACTTTATGAGAAACACATTTTTTTGTCATTTGGTAAACAAACGGACATGAACACATTTGTTTTTAAATGAAATCTTGCAATCTTCATATGAAAAAAGTGCAAGTTTGCAATTATGTCACCATCTATTTGTTTTTAAGTGAAATCAATATTCCGGAATTTTTGTTTAATATACACATTGTATTATAAGCATTTAGAAAAAGCATGTTAAGAGTTTTACAACATTTAATACTGCTATAAATATGTTATATATATATATATATATATATATTAAAATTGAACCTATTTAAATTCGGAAATCGCGTAGGCACCTAGCTAGGTCTCTCTATATGTTAATTCATATCCAAAGACAGAAATTTTATTTTGCACATTAGTAATAGTGTGCTCGCACAAGTTTGATTAGATGCAATTCATCAGTTATATCAATGCCTAGTGTGGGTATTCGTGCTACTTATATTATAAAGTTTGAACTGCTGACATCATGATATACATGCCACACTTATAGTTTAAATAACTAACACAAAAGGTAGTTAAGAATTAGTTTATTCGAAATACATATGCATTAATCCCAATTTATTTCATTGTATATAACTATAAATTTCTACCGACGGATGTTGTCGTCGGAAACGATCCATTGGTAATACTCCTGGTAAATTTATACGGGTTCTTGAAGATCCGTCACACGGTTGAGATCCACAAAAAAAACTCCAAGTTACTTGCCAAAAAAGAGTTGTGTTATATTTTTGTTGTTTTGGAATCGATCTCCCAAACCAAAGTGAGTCATCAACAACCAAACTATGGTGATAAGTTCACCACCTTTACTCACTTGTGCTACTTGCATGTTGGCTCGTGAGTGACTCGCAGCATAGCACAACATCTCCACCCATACCTTGCTTATAATCTCCCATCTATTATCCATCTTCATCAATTCGTTCGCCAAACAATAACATGCGAATAATTCTTAATCCAGTTCGGCTAACTCATAACGAATTCCCATGCAAACTTTTATTTGGTTCCAATCAAATCCCTTCTGCCTAATTACTCTCTCGGCATACTTATTTTCATATCCATCTCCATATTTGTCAGCAATCTTTATAACCTGCGTCCGAATCTCTGCGCAAGTACCCAGAAACCATAATGTCTAACACCGGCCACTACGGGACATCATAATTGGTTGCATGGATAGAAGGTACAACATGTAATCCGACAATAGTTTTGAGATTTCCCTTTCCTTGATGTATTCACGGTCGGACAACATGGGTACCTCATCGTAGAGTTCACTGTTGTAGCATATCTCTGTAGCCATATGCCATAGAATGATACTTTGATCAAAGTCAACATCTGAAACATATCCAAGTAGGTGGTTGTCCCAACCTTCGGCTTTGAGCACCCAATCAACTCGCCCCGAACTTATCTCCTTTGCCCTCGGCAAGTCCTTTGCGTATAAGGCTTTTGATTTTAGCTCTTGGAAGACAAACTCTTTAAGATCCGGGGAGAATGAGTTGGATTTTACATAAACAATGCTATCAAGATAGTTGGTAAGCCCCAAGGTGTCGAAAATCTTCCCCCGTAGTCTTGGACGTGGGTGCAAGCAACAGTAGATAAGATTGTAAGATGGAATGGTTTCCGACCACCTTAGGGACTTTGTAACTTGCGGTGTACTAGTCTCGGTCTGAAATTTTCTTTCGGTCCGACATCTGAGAAAAACCCTAATGATTTGATCTTGAGAGAGTTGTGAAGTGCGCGATCCAGCATTTTTTGAAAAGAAATGATGGTCCAATCAGAAAACAAAAGCATGAGTAGAGCAGTTGTATCCATAACCAATGCACCAAAGAGCAACGCGTATATGATCATAACATCAGTGTCCCAGAACTTGGTTTTACTTATGAATGCGAATAATATGATTGCTATACAAACTGCAACTAGAGAGAAAATCCGACAAATGGCTCCAGACTTACCATACACAACTGGAAGCTTGGTGAAGAGAACATCATACATGAAGTTCAACTCAACCTCAACCACTCTGAATGCATTTTCCGCACTCAGTTTCAAGAAGAAGTCACGGCTCTCATTCCATTCATTGAAATTGAAAATCGTATCGACATAGAGGCCCATATACTTTTTGAAGAAATGATAACCAAGCCACGCCACGTCCAAGTCGGTTAAGTTCCGTATATTAGCATTCATGTTGGATTTGACAACTCCAGCGGTCTTGGGAATCTCTATGATTTGAGCCGGTAATTTGGCTCGCCTCATCCAATTGTATATAGCCTTGAGTTGGCATTATTCTTGTTCGGATCAGCTTCTTTAATCATTGAATATTTGAATTTATCAAGACTTGCAAGATAAAGGGAGCGCGATCTCTCAATGTATTTGATCATTCCGGTCAAGAATATCAACACGGTGGGAATCCATAGCCCATTATAAACACATAAACAACAGCTACACATTGCAAGACAAGACCAAGAAGATGTCGGAGCCACAACTCATTATCTTCCAATGCTAGAGCTGTAATGGTGTCCGGACCACCAAGGTGCACCAAAGAAATGGTGCCCAGAAGGCAAGAAGGTCATCATGTTCCACAGGGCTCCTACCTTTTTTATTGCTTGAACTCTCACCAGGGTCCCGTTGGCTATTCAATATAAGTCCAACAGCAAAGTTAGCCACCCAATCAGCTGACAAGTACGCACACCACAATGATACGAGTATCCAGTTGTTTTTTGATCGTTTTCGCAAAGGAGCAACGAAAATCAAAAACGACTGTAGTGAAAGACTTAAGATAATCAAAACTCAGATATCGCACTTATCCAACAGTTGTTGTAATTTCGGAGGGATTGGATCCAACATCAATCTCCTCATTGCTTTCTTTGGAAAATGAAGCTTATGTTATCTGCAAAAGATTGATATATGCTTCCTGATTGACTGTTGAGCATGATAGTACAAAAGATGTTTATGTGATTAATCTAAATTCATGCATCTCAGAGCATTCTTAAATCATCCAATATATTACGTGGGTGGGGTTTATATAATATATGAGGTGGTTTAGGTGTTATGAGTGGAGGAGAGAAAACATTGTAATTTTTAGTATATTTGAAAAGTTTCTATAGCACTATATAAATTTTTTAATATTTTTTTATAGTGGTTATGAGTAAAGAAGATAGAAAAATGTAATTATAAATTAAATGTATAAAAATATTATTTAATTGAATAAGAGAGAGAAAATAATGTAGTTTTTAATTTGGAGATGAGGAAAGGAATGAGAATGCTTTTACTTACTCAAGAATGGTCACACCAATATTATCTAGCTAAAATTTTTTTTAAACCTTAAGTGTTTGGTATGAATTAATGGAGGATGGAATGAAATGAATCATTCCAAAGAAAAGAAACAAAACATGTTTAATTGCCATGCATCAATGGATAAATCATTCCAAAGAAGTGTAATTCTTTTCATATTTAGTATTTTTCATTTCTTAAAAGATAGTTTGTTTTCCATTCCTTTTAAATGGAATAGAAAAAAAGTCAAAATCAAAAAAGAAAACTATAATAATAATAATAATATAGTTTTAACGTAATTTGAGTTTCGAATTTGTTTTCAAAGACATTTTTGAAAATAATGAAAAGATTCAAAATTTGGCAAATTGACTATTTTTCTCATTACTATTAAAATTTCAAGAAAAGACCGTTAACACTTTCGACGTGTTCATGGCACAATTGATTTAAAGTTTAAATGGATGAACATTTAACCACATTTTGTATCAAGAGCATTAAGATCAAAACTAAATCAGGCATGCATTTTTATATTTAGGATATCATAGTATGTTATTAATCTGTCACCAGTAACAACCGTTCTACGCCTGGAATCAATCTTTGTGTGGTGGTGGTATGAGTAATGAAGATGAAAACGGGTTGACCCGGATATGGTTTCATAAATAAAAGACGGGGTAAGGGGCGACCAGATTTGAACCGATGGTCGAATAACCAATTTTCATTAGGCGGATAATGTAAATCAACGATAGTGGTTAATGCATGGGAGGGGATGTTGATGATCGTGGGTATTAATCAGAAGTTACCCAGTGATGAAGAGGATAGACCAGCAATAGAGAATATGTATATGAGAGTAGGGGTGTTCAAAACCGGATATCCGAAGTTTCAGATATCCCCAATCGGATAGTGGTTCGGATATCCGAAAGCAAATCTAAAAAAAAATAAAAATAAAACACACAACCTGTTTTAATCCAAGAGCAGGGTTTTCAATCCAACAAGTTAACAACCTAAACTAGCATTAAGCATCTGGGTTTCCAATCTAATAACCTAAAAGATAAATTGTACAAAGTACCCCATCCGCCACCACCACCACCAACGCCGACGGCCGCCACCGAACCGGAAACCTTAACAAAAAATGGCGAAAATGACGAAATCGAACACGAAGAAGATGAAGATGATTACGAAGAAGAAGATGAAACCTATTCAGACGACGAAGATGAACATTTTAATGGCAGAGGTGAGTTGTAAATGAAGTTGATTTAGAAGGTAAGAGGATATATAATGGAGGATGATAAAGGTAAAAGTAAGATAATTGAAGAGTCTGAAGATGATTATTCGTATGATTGAGGTGAGAGTGAATCGAAGGTGATGATGATTTCAAAGCAAGAAGGGAAGGAACGACTGAAATGAAGGAATGAAAGCTAGTTTGTTTTGAAATTAAAATTAGGGTTACATCTATTCATCTTGGGTATATAATAAATATAAAGAAAAATGTATATTTATATTTCGGATATCTGAACTATACGAAAAATGCCAAAAACTGCTATCCGAATCCGAATTTTATGATATTCGGGGTTCAGATATCCGAATTTTCGAATAGTTCGGATACGGATTATCGGATAATTCGGATACGGATTCAGATATTTTGAACACCCTTAGATGAGAGAATAAATTATGAATATCCATGTTTAGTGAGATCCACGACCCGCGAAAATTATTGTTTAATAATGAAATAGTTTCACAAATAAATAAGAAAATCGGTAGTTAATTATATAGAGTATGTGTGTGTGTGTATGCACATACTAGATGGATGCTCACGAGATACTACATATACGAAAGGAAACACAACGCTTAAGTTGGTGATATTAAATGAAACTATTTTCCTATAAATTAAAATAATTGTTAACATTACCCAAATCAAATGAAAAAAATTATATATAAATAGTTTTTTAAAAGATAAAAATGCATTACATAAGTTGCTTACATGCATCTCACGTTTGCACTTTCTAGTGATTAAATTTTAACAAAACAAATAATGTTTGAAAAAACCTTTAGCTATTAAAAAAATTCGAGTACTTAAAAAGATTTAAAAAAACTAATATATCAACTAAAGGGAAAAAAATCTTGAAAGTTAGTTATTTTATGCAGATTTGATGTATAAGTATATAAACATGTTAAATGTAAAATATTCGTTGACTATCTAATGGCATACAGAAACCCAAAATAAGTTTTTGTCCGTTTTGCCAACATCATTACATTAATTAATTTAAAAAGTTCTGATTTAAATAAAGCTTTAAAATTTCTAACTCATCAATCAAACAAAATTAATTTGAATTTTTCTAAAACATAATATATTAAAAATATATAAAAAAGATTACTTTATAGAATAATAGTAATATGAAGATAGAAGAATAGTTATTGTTAATAAAAATTGAGTAAAATTGATGGGCAAGTATAATTATAATAGTTTATTACTCATAGTTTAAATATGTTTGGCCCAAAAGGGTTTTTGACTTTATCCCCAATTGCAATAAACTAAACCTAAAAACAACTAAAAATTATTTAAGGTCAAAAACAACCAAATTTCTTTTAAAATAAAAGTTATAACTTAGACCCTTAAAAGTTGTATGTTGATGCAGCTATGGTTTGTATCTTATAATATGCGTCTTGATATTCAATAAAAATTATATCAAAATTAACTAGAAAATATAAACACGTTAATGATGTGTTTGATATTTTTTTAAATATAACATGTTCAAAGATACAAGAGAAAAAAAAAAGAAATAGAAAATAAAGGGATAAAGATGAGACACTGTGTTGTTGTAGGTTAAGGGCGCTAGCTCCTCACCCGTTGCCAAGTTGATAGGGAACACCGCAACAGGCACACACGAGTGAGGGTGCTAACGTTGACCCATGAGCATGGTCGCGACAGCCATCAAAATGTGGGAAGATGTGCAAAATGGTAAACATGACTGTTGAAGGTCAAATAAAAATATAAATAAAAAAAATCAAATTGTGTGTTTATGGCCTCGCCGAAAAACAACGTGAGACCGGGGAGAAGACGAAGAAAATTAAATCAAGTTTCTCTATTTGTCACAACTGACCCTTTAATTTTACTCCACAATTTAATTTTACTTTACAATATGCCCCCCTGAAGTTATGAACATGTTCATTTAAATCCATAACTTTAATTATCAAAATAAACCCTTTAATTTAAACCATAAATAATAATAAATGTTACGATTATTTCAGATAACGATTTTGAGATTTAAATACACGTAAAGAACATTAAATTTTAGTGTTTCGAACGTCGGGGTACTATATCTTACAAATTTCATTTGGTGTATTTTTCTATTACTATTAGTTTACAAATTTAGAAAATTATAAAAAATTGTTGAAGACCCCGCTCACCTAAACCACAACAGGCATAGGTGGCTTCAGGCCTTCGGCAAGGGCCTTATCCAGTGCGCAATTAGCGTTCAGTTAGTGCAAGCGGAGTCATATTAGATGATGCATCCAAGTTGTCACTTTAGCCGCAACCCCCCCCCCCCCCCCAACCAATCAACACACACAATTTAATTATAAGCCCAAGTATTTCTTCGGGAATAACACAGAAAAGAAAATAAAAATCTCTATTAATTAATTAAGTATCATCTTTAGATGAAGACATTGGCCTGGAAAAAGAAATTGATACCTGATAAAGAAGCTAGAAGCATGTACATATATAGTGTTTTGTTCTTCGAGTGTGCCTCAGTTGGTGGATGCAAACCAGAAGAGAAGACAAATACAAAAGTAACACTCAATCTCCAAAGTAGACAACGTCTGTTGGAGCCTCAAGCGTCAAATATATAAAGAAAAAGGTGGGCTATGGCTATGGAGACAAACCAATCAATAAACGGATCTAGAAAAAAAAAATTAGGGGTTACACGGGTTTTAAAAAAAATTGTTCAAAGTGGACGATATATAACATGAGAAAGAAAAAACAAATTTTACACGAAAAATGTACTTCACAGATAAAGTTGAGAGGTAGTGTGTCTGCCATCAAAGTTATTTATCCATTAGTTGAAGATTGCCAAATAATAATAATAATAATAATAGCAGCAGCAAAAGCAACATGTTAAAAAAGATTAAGACCAAGGGAAACCACTTTACGATGAGAAACTGGACTTATTACCTTTAAAGTAATATGTAGAACTACATTGTTTAGTAAAAGTTCGGTTCATATTACGTTAAAAACATTCGGTAATTTAAAAATTATACATGATATATAAATTTTTTTATGAAGCAACCGAGTTCTACCATGTTAAAAGTTTTACCTTTTTCTTATATAATAAAACTTGGTTTCTTTATAAATCTTTATAACATTTATATAATTACAAATTTGGGAGGAGTTGGCATTAAAGGTTTGTACATTGAGCTTTTCAGTTTGTATTTCATTTTATCTAAATTTTTTTTGTTTTATATTTTTGGCACCAACGCTTTTCATAGTTTACAAATATGTCACAAAATTTATTTTTTGTTTTAACCCTCAAAATTTTTCCACTTTCAACTTTGGTCTTCTATACCTTTCATCTTTTACAATTTTTTTATTTAACATTTCGGTCTACATTTAACGGGTTTACACGCTGTAACGCGTGTGTGTGGTTCATCTCTTTTATGTCCATTTTTCTCGTTTAACGGTCCTGTCGCAACGCGTAGACGTTAAGTTGACTTGGTTATTTTTTTTCTACATGTTACACTTCGGTCGAATTTTTGTGTGTTAACACAACACAACGAGCGGGTGTGCTTCAGCATTTTTTACGTCTACTTTTTGTTTGGTTTTCATAATGGTTAGTGAAAGTTACTAGCCGCTGGTGAGGGTAAGGTGACCGAAGACAGTGACGGTGATGGTACATGGTAACTTCATGCTTTCGATTTGAATGGATTTGTAAATACACAGTTTTACACCCCCACGCAACGCAAGGTGTTAATACTAGTTCTATTTAATTATCGAGAATTTTCTTAAGTTTACAACCCCGGGTAAAATAGGAAGTTATAATACACTTTAACTAACTTAATTGTTTCAAATTATCACATTAGCAACTATTGTTTCCTTCGAGACTTCACGCAAAACAGGATCGCCTAGACTAAGTATGATCGCACCATGAACCTTCTCCATCACTTCTTTCTTTTCTTTGAGGTCATGGCCACATGCAAATTATCCTCACCCGTCAATGCATCGACAATATCCTGTTGAACAAGAAATGCTCTCATCTTCAATCGCTAAAGACTGAAATCATTCTTTCAATCAAACTTCTTGTTATCAAACTTCGCACCAGTCATGTTGACTGAGTCTTCAATCTATCTTCATATTACTTATTTCGTGATCGAGCAACAATGGCTCTCACACCAATTGTTATTGATTATGTGTATTAAAAGCAATACGAAAGAATTATGATCAAAAGAAATAATCACTTATTAACCAAAAGCTAGATCGAGTGTAGAAAGAATTAAGAGAAACAAGAACTGAATTACAATCAATTGACTAGCCCTAAATTGAAAAAAAAAAACCCGCTCAAATACATTAAGCCCCAATTTGTTAAGGGTGCTGCTAAACGTATCTCCCCTTACACCATTTTTACTAAATATACATCCCTCTTAACTTATTAGATAAATTACTATTACCTCATAACATTATTTATATACATATTCCCTACAACATTTTTTTCATTTAATAATCTCCACTACATATATCAAATTAAAAACTATAAAGTATTACTATTAATTTATTATTTAGTATTAATATTGTAAATATTTATAATATCTTTTTTAATCTTAATAGTATATATATATATTTATAATATCTTTATTTTACCTCTTTATCTTTTACAAAATAAACCCTAAACCCGAAACTCGAAAACCTAAAACCCTAAACCTTAAAACAAACCCTAAACCCGAAAACCTAAACCCTAAACTTGAAATCTTAAAAAACGCAACTTGTAAAAAAAATAATATGAAATTCTTATTTTTGTGCTAATTTGGTAATTATATGATTTCAAATGGTAATAAGAAAGTTGGTTTTCTAGGGAGGAGGGGATATGACAAGCAACCAGGGGGTACGTTTAGCCTGACCCATTTGTTAACTATAACAAACCATCTTTCAATATTAGTAAAAGCAGTCCCTGAACTTTATGATGATTGTAACCTTCATTTTTCACCAACATGTCAATTACTACCTAAACTATTAAAACTCACTTAAAACTATCAAGTATCAACCGCCGTTGAGTAACGTTGACCACAAACCAACCTGACTTTAGTAACCATTGACTAACACCAATTTCGACCTCAATACTTAACAATCCCCCCTTTGAGCAGAAACTTCCTTGAAAAAAAAAGAATTAAGCGGAATTAGAATAACTTACAAATATTGAGTTTATCTAGACTTCTTTCTTAATTTAACGTTAATAACGTTTTGATACATTGATATTTTTTTAAAAATCTATAGTATATAATAAATAAATGTTTTATTGTGTCACATGTCATTCTTTAGTGCACTCTTACTCCATCTTCCCGCCTCCCTCTCCTACTAATTATACATTAAACATACATAATTTTTAATCATTTTAATTTCCATAATTGTGTTTACAAAACGTATTTTATTTAAGAAGAAATTAGGTTTGCTTATTAAACTTCTTTTATAAATTGAAGATTTTTTATTATTTTACTTCTCTAACATGAATTATATCGTTTTTTATATATATATATATATATAAACATTTACAGGTATATGAATCATTTTAGCCCTTAAAACTTACTCGGGTTCATTGTTAAAAACATGTGGATCTTTAACTGAACCCATCCCACATTCTTTTTTCTCTGTAGCCGTAATCTATTTCTTTTTATCCATATATTGCTGATCAAAACCATATCGATTCTCTTTTACTACACATTCTTCGATTAATCAAGAGCTTTCTTCCATTTATGACAGGTTCGTTTTGTTCTAATTGTACGAGTAATATTCTCATAATACTATCCTACTTTAGTTGTTACCATATTTTTATTGTATCATCTAATGATGTGTCGAAAGAAATACTTAGAGATTTATGATTTATTTTAAGTTTGTGAATTATAGTTGCAATTTAACTTTGTACTAATTAATGTAATACTGAACTTTATTTATCATTCTTTTAATTTATTCAACCCGTGCAAGACACGGGTACCTAACCTAGTATATGATAAATCAAACAATCTTTTGTCTTTAGACCTAGTATACTATTGTTATATAAAAAAAATTAAAAAAAAATCTTTTTAAGTATGTTAAATTGGGTACGATTTTAAAATGATGATGTAATTTTGAAAATGGTATTTTAAATTTCAATATGCTTTTTAATTTATTTAATATGGTGTGTTATTTATGTTTAAAATTTTTTAAAACCGCGACTTTCTTATATGTTAGGCCGTCGCACTCTTTAATATGGAGAGTCTCATTGCCCCATTCTGACCACACTATGTTGTCTTAACCAAGCTCATACTAGGGATGAGCATGGGATGGTACCGGTACCGGTACCGATCCCGATTTTCCCGATCCCGAAAATCGGAAATTCTTGGTACCGGTACCGAAATATTCGGTTCGGTACCAGTACCGGGACGGTACCGGGATAATACCGGTACCGAGGGTAAAAAATCGGGAAATACCGGTACCGTACCGATCCCGAAACTTAAAACTTTGGTACCGATTCGGTACCGACGGTACCAAATCGGTACCGATTTCGGTATCGGTACTGGTACGGTACCGGTACCAATTGGTACCGGTACCGATTTTGCTCATCCCTAGCTCATACTGGTTTCAGAGTTTGGCTTGGATGTTCGTCTGGAAAACCATATCGTTGCCTGCCACTTAACAGTCATTGTGCCATAACAAGATCATAACTCTCTAGCATAACACACAATGGGACTAAAACTCGGGTGGGCTCGGGATTCGAATTGACAAGCTCGCAAGGCTAGCTCAAATATTTCATTATCAATGTCCACCTTAAAATGCCATAAGAGAGGATCGAACTTAAGTCATCTCCTATCATTAGGTCACAAATGGGTGATTTATTTCTGTTTATATGCTTTAACTTATTTCAACATGGTGTTTTAGTTATATCAAAATGTTTTAATTTATGTTTTGGTTATTAGATCAGTATTTTTACACAAGGACATTTTCTTTACGCATTTATTCTTTCCTCTTTCAACAAGTAACACTTTCTACCGGCTATCTACACTATTTAGAGTTCTGCTCTTTTCTTCTTTTACGTAAGAGAAGCTAAAAAGTGTTCCCATTACTTGCCAGACCTGTTTATTCTAAAAGTCGTGAACAAGTTAAGAATCATGAAAGCCCTAATGTGCCACATGCTGTACTTAAAAATCTGAATAGATAGTTAATAATCAAAAGAGTAAAATGTCAAAATCGTCTTCGATAATTATGAGATTTTGGTTCAAAAAGTTTATTTTGTGCTACTGAAGCATCGATCTTTCCCATTTGTTACCAATATCATCCAAATCATTAACTGGGTTAAAATGTTAAGGTTTAACTTAGAGGTATTTTGATCTTTTTAAATAGTTATATTAGAATGAATTTTTTTTTTAAAAAAGTCAATAATAATATCAGTTCATTAATAATTAACCCACCCCAACGGAGCCCCTTGCCTGCCACACCTCCCTACAGAGGTGCACAAACTGGTTTAAAACTTAAAATGGGTTGGATTGAAACAGTTTGGTTTGGAGAACAAAAGTCAAAACCGGTGTATTGTCGGTTTCGGTTAGGGTTGTAACCAGTTTATTGATCAAGTTACGTTTGGTTTAAGTTTGGGTTTTGCTCGATTTTTGCCGGTTTCGGTTCAGTTAACCAGTTTGAAACCGGTTTTGGTGCAAAAAGTTACAAACCGGTTCCGAACCTGCGGTTTCAGTAGGTTCCAACCGGTTTCTACATAATCGGTTTCAAACCGGTTCGGTTGGGTTCGATTTTCAGGTTGATTCGGTTAACCGGTTTATTTTCCCACCTCTACTTCCTATCAATGTCGCTTTCCTACAACCATCGCTTATCATCCCGCCAAATTGAACCTCCATTATGTCTTCTCTTCCCAACTCCGTCTTTAACAACACCACTAAAAACATTGGTCTTCTCTTCCATATTTGATGTTTCTACACTTAATTGCTAACATGCTATAGATTCATCATCAATGTCAAACACATCCACAAGTTTCCTCTTTAGCTTATCATCAAATGATGTAATTGATGACTTCTTCAAATTATTTTCATTCTCAAATTCAAATTATAATTAACATTTATTGACTAATAAATGAATGATATGTTTTAATATATGGAGACTTTGATTTATTTTATTTTATTTTATTTTTTTTGGATACTAATATCCTTTGTTTGTTTATTGTACTCAATGTTATTGACTCGTGGACGACACAAGTGGAAATATAAACATTGTTAATTATACACACAAGGAGGGGGGGGGGGTAAGATTATTGTTAGTGAATATAAAGTATGGACAATTTGTATAATATGATTTTACGAATAACTATTCAAATGATGATTTATATAATTGAAAAATATTAATTATTGTAATGTTAGATATAACATACATAAGACAGAAAATGAAACTAAAAGGATTATACATACATTAACACACCCTTAAGATATCTTACTAACCATCATAACATTAATACAACTTCATAAACCCAAACAACGTTCCAAAAGTATTTAGAATACTAAAACATATACATCTAGCTTCAAATCATTCTAAACATAACCATGATAAAAAAAAAACTTTACAAGTTGCATCAAAAGTAACATATCATTCAAAAACTTCACCATGTAGCACATCAACATCACTAGCTAGTTAATTGTCAACCAAAAGAAGACAATTTTATTCACAACCTGCCATAACAAATAATAGTTAATTAAAAACCATTATGTAATCTTTAATTCGACTGACTAATTAAAAACTATAGTATATTTAAATTAAGGTCAAACAATCTTAATTCAAAATTTACAACAATATATCATGATGCATATACAAATGTTAGACACTTATATCATACATAATGTGCACCATAACAACATAACTATGGAATTATCATTATCTTATAATTGTATACATAAAATCTTGAATTAAACAATATAATTACTAATAATAAATGCAAGATTTGATGTGGTCTAAAATATACATATTATAATATAATTATTTCCTACACCTTTGAGTGGTTTTGGGGTTGTGTTTTATCTAATAATTCGTCTAGTTGGTTCATATTTAAAGTTTGGGTGTCAAGAGACAACGTGCTAACAAAGAGTATTTTATGCTAAACATTTGACCGACGAGCGTGTTTTCAAATATCTTAAAATTTTGTGATTAATAATCTTATTTTATACCTATGAGTAATAAGTAATAAAACATCTTGGTCATAGTTAAGGGTAAAGTTCTATAACAAAACGAAACAAGTGTGTGCTCTTATATTTTTAATAGAATATAAAATACCATAAAATAATTGGTCACCAAATTAAATTGAGCAAATAACTCAGTTCGTTTAGTTACTGTATTGTAGGACATAATTGGGATGGGCCCACTAGAAAAATAAAAAGATGAATGATTGTTATGGAGCAGCTTACAAGAAAAGGAGGCCCATAAGAATGAAAGGAGAATTAAAAAGTCGGTGGTGGAACCTTTGATGCAAGAATTGAAATTAATATATAAAGTAAAAAACCCTATTTGCCGGGGACACAAGCAGAGCCGTAACAATTGAATTACTCTCTCTTGAAGCATAAAGAAAAAAACAAGAAACGTGAGGATTGTGTTGGCAGAAGGAGTGTGACATAATTTTGGATTGGGAAAGAGTAATTAATTCCAAAGCAATATTATTCATATCATCTCTTGACTGGAGCAGACAAATCAGAAGGAAAAATAGAGTATTATATTTTGTTATTAATTATTGTTTTAGTTTATTCAAACGTTGCCATAATGACTTATGCTACTAGTTTTGACTTGGCTAGTATTATGATTATTATGAGTAACTAAATTTATTAAAACTACCTAGGTTTGGTTGATTAACGATGTGGTGACGATTGTTTTGGGATGAGTAACAAACATATAATTAATTTTCTAGTGTCAAGTTCATATTATTATGATTTTATTCTATGATCACTATTGAGTTGTTCAATATTATATTAATTAAACCCCGTGTGATTTATCTTTACATAAATTTGTTTCGCGTTTGGTTTAGGATTGCATATCAGACTAATTACTTGGTGTTTTTGGTTATTTGCGGTAGACGTCACCGTAGGGTTTGATTGGTTAGAGTTGTTTATCTCAATAGTTCATCTCCTTTTAGTTGGACCAAGACACTAGGAGTTGGTTTATCTCTTTGGTCTAGTCGATTTAGTTAGCCGTTGCGAGACCTCGCTCGGTTTCCTAGCCGTTGATTAGGTTAGTTTGTAAGCCAAGTTATTTAATCTTTAATATTGAATTACCCCTTATTCCCTAGGTTTCTTAGGATTACGAGCTTTAGAGGAATTTGTGATTTTGACACAGACCAAGTAATAAATCAATTGGGTACTTAGAAAATCAACTGTGCTTTATCTTTCTTCCTAGACGTTTTTAGGGGTCTCTAGTAAAACTGACCGTGGAGACCTATTTTCCCTTATAATTGTCTAGTTAGATAATCTTTAGAATCCGGTTTTATCTGTTCGTTGTCACCCGAGCGTCGTTGATAGTCGTTAAGATACCTTACCCAGGTAGTTCCCCTTTATCATATTTGAGAACTCCGTTAGTGCCGTTAAGTCTTGTTAAGTTTTCTCGTTAGTTTCGTAAAGTTAAGTAAGTTAGTTAAATTAATTAAAACAAAATAAAAAAATTATAAAATGAATTAGTTATTAAGGTAGGACTTGGATTGAGGTTTATAATCTGAGCTGTTCTCACGTGTCTTCGAGTTCGATATCCGGACTTTCCTAATCTTTGCTTTTCGCGACCGGTACACTTGCCGTTTGTGTGAACTAGGGATAGATTGTTTGTTTTTTATTTTATTTTTTAAGCTTAGTTGCGATTTGTGTTTTATATATATACATTCGCACATCAAGATTCTGATGTAATATTGGTTACGCATATTTGTTGATTGAAAAACAGGATAATACGATAGTATGCATATCATGTAATAAACAGATTGTGTAGATAGTTTTATGTTTATTCAACAACATGTTAATATGAAGGATCTCATAAACAATTTTAATATATGTACGTTAAATTTGTGTAGAGAGTTTTATGTTTATTCAACATGTTAATAATTTTGTGATCTTTTCATGAATTATAATATTTAACCTATGGTGCAGTGCAAACCCATCTATACTTAAAGTTATGAATAAACAAGAAGTTTTACTAATGCTCCAAGTTGCATACGATTAGAGGTGCATAAATCAGGTTTTCTAACACTCGGGTTCGGGTATGAAACCGGTTTCGGGTATGATCGGCTATTGGAAAATCGGGTATTGAGAGAAATCGGGTAGGGTTCGGGTAGGGTATTGACGAGAAAAACTCAACCCTATGTACCCGGGTAGGGTATAATCGGGTTCGGGTATTGGAACCGGGTACTACCGGGTATTAATATCCGTTTTTGAATTTGTAAATTATTTATTCATTTTTAAATTTGTTTAAAATTAAAATTTTCTTTGTAATTTATAAAAATAATCAAACTATATTACAAAAACCATAAATCCACTTAAGTATAAATTATTTACTTAATAATATGCATTTTAAAAAAATTAAGCATAAAAGTTGTGAAGTAAACATAAAAATATACTATAAAAACTTATGTATTATTTTGAGTATTAGAAAATTGTTATCGGGTATCGGGTATAACCGGGTATGGGTATGGGGTATGAACGGTTTCGGGTATTTACGGGTATAAATCGGGTACGGTTCCAGATACGGGTATTGAGCTCAAAAAGCATACCCTATCCATACCCTACGGGTAGGGTCGGTTCCGGTTTCGGGTATAGAATACCCAGGTATAAAAAAACTGGTTTTGGGTATTTTTTCAGGTCCGGTTCTGAATACAGGTTTTTTGTGCACCTCTACATACGATACATCTAATTCCATCAAACAAAAATACATAATAAATTTTCAATGAGATTTTTTAAAAGTAACCCCAACTCGCCGCATACCCCAAAGGGACGGGTGTTACACGTTTCAGGCTTCAGGTTTCCCATTATGTTCGGGTTTCATTGTCATCCCTACGTGTGACAATGTTGTTTTGAGCGTTCACAAGTTTATGACTTTATTCGTTAAGAACTTAAATGAGATACCCACCGAATTTACGAATCACATCGTCGCCGCAATGCGACAAGTTTTATTACTTATCTATATATTAAAAAGCAGAGAAAAGATCAAATAAGAAGTTTGATTATCCTAAGAAGGCTAGGAAGGATGTTATTTTTGTCTAATACATTAATATTGAAAACCCACTTAATTTAATTTCAAAAACCCACTTAATTAAAACCCACTTAAATTTTCACTTATCTCCTACAACCACCACCGCCCACCGCCGCCACCTTGCCGGAAAAGTCTTCGGAAATTTTGTCGGAAAATAACACACTATGAAAAACACAATGAAAAAGACACAATGTAAAAAACACAATGGAATAAACACTATGAAAATAAAAACACAATGAAAAACAAAATTAAATTACAAAATGTAAAAGACACAATGCAAAAAATACTATGAAAAAATAAAACACACTTGTATAACACAATTTTGTAAAACACAATTTTGATAAAACAAACTATGTAAAAAAACCCACGATTTATTTTTTAATTTTTATATAGCAATATGGTACTCATATAAAAGATAAAAAAACATTCGTTATTATGGTGAAATTGTTTTGAAAAAAAAAATGTCGTATAAAAAAGTTATGAGCGTTTTAAAATGATGGGGATATTTGACATGTGACTTGCATGTGGAGAGAGAAAGTCAACTAATGTGTTATCCTTATTATGCCATTTCCTTTGTTTTACACTTTAAGATATCTTTAATCTAATCTCAACCATTCAATTTTAAAATGAATGGACAAAATTATTTTCTATCTTTCTTAGGAAAACTAATCTTCTTATTATAACTCAACCCTTAAAAAGCATTGTCCATGGCAACAATGATATCTCATTAGGCCACGTGGCACTGCCGTCTTGTTACACATAACCAGTTATCTATTTATTTGTTTTATATTTTGTATTATATGTTAATACGAGTGCTAATATTGTTTTGAGCGCTTATTATCTTATGTTTGTATTTATTCCCGGAACCGTGCGTTATTTTAAATATGTTAATTTTAATATAAAGTTTTGGTGCTTGCAGTATCGTATATGTTTTTTTTTTATTTTTAATATATTTAATTCTTTTATCATAATATATACGTGTTCCGCTATTGTTATCATCGTATACGGGTGCCGATAGTGTTTCAAATGTCTGCTATTATTTTTATGCTTCGTGCGGGTACCATATATATTTTAAATATGTTGCTTTTTAAAAAGAATTTGTTGCAATCAATGTATTTGGTTTTTCTAATATGTTATTTTTTTTTTAATTTTAAGCTATATAATTAGTTTTTCTAATATGTTATTTTTTGTTTTTAATTTAGTGTCGGTATCACGTGACAAGCTTAGCCCATAGCAACTAAATGTATGTAAATACACCGTCATAATTTGACGGGTACAAAGCTACATGTATATATGAGTTATATGATGCACATAGATTACCATATAACAAAAAATAAGTTTGGTGTCGCAAGTGCCCTATTGGGCCACTTGGCGGCACCAAATTAGTCCTAAATTTTGATTTTCTTTTTTATTTAAGTCAACGTAACGGAAACTATCCTAACGTCAATTTTTTTTTCAGTTTCGGTACCATAACGAACGTGACGGAAACCTAACTAATTCCCATAGACTCGCTGACTCAACGTTCGGGATCGACAACGCCATAACGGTCGGGTTTTAACAACACTCAAGTTTTACCAACCGATGCCACCCCATTGGTCCACCTCAATTTTTATAATATTTTTGTTTTTATTTGGTTTTAATTCCAGTAAATGACACACGTCACTGAAACTAACCTAATTCGATTCGATTTATCGACACAACTCTTGGGTTTTACCACCGTATGAGTTTACCAACATGTCCAGCGTAACGCGCCAGATAAAAGACTAGTTTATATAGATTTATGGCAAAAAGTGAGTAAGAATAACCTTGGGGCCGGGTATAACTTGCAAAAATGGAAGATTCTTATTCTAACACTTTTTTTTTCACATTAATTAGAATACAAATATACCCATTTGCTCACCTCCATTGTGATCGACTTCAACAATCAACAACGGAACCACACTGCCAGAGATTAAGGTTCGGGCTCTCTTCTATTCTATTCTTTTCAGGTTCCCATTCTCTTACACATATCACTCTTTTGTTCAAAGCTATATATAGATAGAAGTGTGAATTTATATATTGACATTTCAAACACAAAATGGGTTCAGGCAAGATTTGAGTCAAAACAACATTTTGACGTTGGGCGTTGGCGTTTTTGCTTTTTTTACATAATTCAATATATCTATTTATTATTTAACATACATATATATTTGTGGTTGTAAATCCATAATTTTAGACTATTTATGAAAAAAAAAAGAAAGAAAACTTAGGGTGATAGGGCTATGTTTGTGTGTATGAAAACTCATTTAAGTTTTAGTTCATGTACTTGACATGATTTCAAGGTTTGTGGTGCGTACAACTTTGAGTTAAATTTTCACGTTCATGTTAAGTTTGACCGGGATAGATATATCATATATGTATATGTATACATATAGAAGAGGGTTTAAATAAAAAACAATTTTTATGTGAGAATTGTGTGGATGCTCTAAAATAAAGCACATCACATAAATAAAACACCGCAAATAAAACACGGCAGTTTTTAAAAACTATTAATTTTAGTTTCAACGATTTTTACTTAAATATTTAAAAGCAAATATCTTTAATTTAGTTTTCAAATAATTATGAGGAAAAGAATATTCTCTAGGTTCCAGGTTCTAATCAATCCTATTAACCAGTGGGAAGCCACTAACAGATTATATATATGATTAATCATGTGGTAATTGTAAGACAAAACTTAACATGTCTTATGCAAACAAACCGATTCAATAATATGATGTGCAACAAAATCAAATCCTTTACACCAAAAAACCACAATTGCAATTCAAATAACTTGAAGGGTTAACAATTCCAATCTCGGTACCTAATACAAAACATAAATTAATTGATCATAATACATTAAACTTTCTGATGCGGGACCCGGTCCAATAAGTCGGCCCGGCCCGGCACGGCCCAAATACTTGTTTTTATTTATAAATATAATTGTTAGGTCTTTTGTTTAATTAGTTTTCGATTAAGTTTATTGACATAAGAACATTGTTCTTTGAACCTTTGGTTCATTTTATCGTCTTTGATTAATCATGAGCCTCTTGAGCCATTGATCGCTTCCGAAACTGCATCAGTTGGTATAAGAGCTTTTGGTTCTCAAATGGCTCGATATGGAGATGAATACTTTATTGCTCGTAGATTCGCCGACAGAGGCAACGAAAGGAGGGGTTTCTATTCATTGTGCTCGTGGAGAAGATCAATATACTAATCGCAGAGTCGCCGACCGAGGCAGCGGTGGAGTTTATTCCGACCCACGAGATCTTAAGAAGATCAGACGACTCCGACAACGAGTCCGCGATCTTGAAGAGATTCAACGACTCCGAAAACGAGTCCGTGATCTTGAGTTACAACAGGAGATGTGCAAGGCGGAAACCGAGTCGAGCACCGTCGTCTGGGACGAAGGTGGCGACGGAGAGCAGCAGCCGTTTAGCCGTTATCCAAACTGGTTCGATGAACCGATCTATCAAGAAGAGTGCTTATAGGAAGACAAACCCAGATTTGATGAAGACGGGATTGATTTCGATGAAGAAGAATGTTTATTTGTGCAAAATATTCTTAACGAAGTTGTGGGTGATGAATCAATTTCCAAGAATTGTAATGTTAAAGAAGATGGAGTTGATTTCCATGAAAACAAGTATTATGGGGAGGAGGAGTATCATTCTGTTGCCGATTTTGTCTATGAATCACCACCCATGTTTGATAAGTATTTTGACAAGGAAGAATGTATGGTGGTTCTAGGTAGTCCCACGACAACCAGGGAATCTCAAATTTTGTCCATGGTAATCCCGGAGAACACGAGAGTTGAAAAGGTAGGTGGCGTGAATTATGATCCTATCATAATGAAAAATCAAAATCAAATTGAAGATAATTGCATTTCCATAGATAAGGATGCTATTCCCAAAAATAAGGATTGTGAGGAAAATAACAAGTTTGTTGGTGTGAATCATAATCTGCATGTGAAAGTTATTGTAGTCCACAGGTGGATGTGTTCTAGACTCACCACCAACAAACAATCCCATACTTATTCCTTTAATAAGATGTCATTTGGGTCTATCCCAAAAGTTGGCGGAGACTTTAGCTTGCTTAAAAATTATTCACCAATATTTGGAGTTAAAACTATTCGAGGAGGTCAAGTGGATTGTGAATAAGAGATGGTCCAGGGCTCCATTCGACCCAGGTGGTACATGTCCAGAGCCGAGCGAGACGACATGTGAACTTGAATCATTTTGGTGGATCATGATAATAGCAAATATGAATCGGGTCGATGTTCCTTTCGATCCAGGTGGCTTTTGGTCTGGAGGCAAAACTCGAGGACTGGTTTTTTTCAAGAGGGGGTGTATGATGCGAGACCCGGTCCAATAAGTCGCCCCGGCCCAAATACTTGTTTTTATTTATAAATATGATTGTTAGGTCTTTTGTTTAATTAGTTTTTGATTAAGTTTATTGATATAAGAACATTGTTCTTTGAACCTTTGGTTCATTTTATCGTCTTTGATTAATCATGAGTCTCGAGCTATTGATCGCTTCCGAAACTGCATCACTTTCACTCAGAGAAGGTGATGTGGGCCCAAGTATAGAAGACCGGGCCATTATGTTTCTGGAGGCCCAAAATCGCGCTTCAAAAGGGGCTTCACGAAAATGGGCTTAACTGGGGCTACGGGCCTCCATTTCTGGTGTTCTACCAGTCAAAACGACCGTTGGAACGTGGTCCACGTTGTGGTAACCAGCCATAGGCGGGTTATCCCATTTATTTTTCTGAAATAAGGCCTCCAGATACACTTTTGAGCCACTTTTATATTTTTCGTCTACTTTTTGTGTTTTGTTTTGGGCTGTTGTTGGGCATTTAGTTGTTTATTTCGGCCCAAACCTATTTTAGCTTCTCTATTAATATGTTATGAATGTAATGTGACTGATCACTGATCAGAATTAATAAATAACTTTTGACTTTTCAAGTTCTTGACTTTTGGGTCGAATTTGGGGGTTTGGGAAGGATTTTCACGGGTATTCCAAGAATCAATGTGTTTAGTCTTCGGATTCTCATTGTACGCTGCATCAGAAGGTCACGAGTAGTTTTGCCTCGCATGCTCATGCTCACAGTGGCGGACTTACGTTATACAGAAGGGGGCAACCGCCCCTCTTAATATTATTTTCCGGTGTGTTAATATACTTGAAATATTAACACTTGAAAATTTTGATTGCCCCTCATAAAATTTTAGAAGAGGCCTCCTTAATTCGCCGGATCTGTGTTAATGAATATTGATAATCGGAGATGGAGAGTGATGATGTTTTGAATGTTGATGCTGTGATAGAAAAATGGTAGAGTTTGCAGGTTTGTTTTGATAAAGAAGATGAAAGAGAAGTGTTCTTGAAAGAGTATTTAGAAAAGTCAATTCCTTTTTTAACTGTTCTTTTGTTCTTTTGAAGTCCATGTGCTTTACTACTATACTAAAATAGTAGATTTTAATTAGAAAATTATCATTTTTAAGTTCAAAAGTATTTGATGAATATCCGGTATTTTATAAATTACGAGAACTTTTTATTTTTGTGCAGAATACTACTTATAATGAATATATAATAGTTCTAAAATTAAAATTAATTATTTAGCTTTTATTTAACACTTATTAGTTATTAGAAAAAGTAAATTTCAATATATATTTTCTTATTTTACAAATTTTCAACTTGTGACATTCTTATCTTTATTATTGTACATTTCGATGTTTGGTTTGTTTACATCATTTTCTGTTTCCGTTAACTATATAATACTAGACAAGTGCCCGCGCGACGCAGCGGGTTTCTGAACCTGTTAATCACGTACAAATATAAGTGTTTATGGTTCGGTTAAAACCTTGAAATCGTTTAAATCGGTTATTGGTTTGACTTCTTTTTCTTTTTCTTTTTTACTTTCGGTTTGTTGTTTGGTAATTTCAAAATTTTCAAAACGTAGTGAATGGTTGGTTCGCAGTTTATATCAGCAACCTGCCATATGAAACCAGAAAAGACTGTAACTTAACCTAATTGCAATATGATTCCTTGTGTAATCTTTGTTGTTTTTGTTTCACGTCCTAGATCTTCAATTAATATTTACCATTTATGTGGCTAAAATTATCATTTTTTTATTTATGATCATCTCAAGTATCATATTATGTTGGTTTTTAGTTAAAATTGACGGTACATTTAAATTATTAATTATTTTAAACTAAATTTATTATTAAAGTTTAAACTGTGAAACCAAACTGGAACCAGATCGTTAGTAACGATTCGGTTTCAACTTTCAATGGTTGAGTTTGGTTTTGGACGACAAAAAATCAGTATTAACGGTTGGACTCACAAGTTTAACTTAAAAACCATCAAAACCGACACTGAACACCCCCACGTAACATATTAATTTAATTAAAATGAAAAAAAATTAAAACAATATCATATCCAAATTAAAGAGAATAAAATGTTCGTTTTTATGGTGCAATTTGTTTATAAAAATATTAACATATGAAAATGCTATAGTCGTTTAAAACCATGGGTGAGAAGTTAGTGTACAAGTTAAATTAAAAAGATAATATGGTTAAAGATGAGGGACCAAACTTGTAAGTTGAATGGATTGTGTTTAAAAGACATGTTTACCCTTACTAACACATGTACCTCATGCTTTAAATGTTGTAAATTACTTAAAAATGGGTGTCTTAATTTGTCCTTGTTTGATGTATTATATATAGTATAAATATCAACATATATAAAATGAAAACCCACACAGAACAATTTTATAAATATTGTATGTTTAGTTATGCATTTGTAATAACGTTTTATGACTTTACTAGCTTTTAAACCCGTGTATTACGCTGGATTTTTCAAATGATTTTATATTACTTTATTTGCTTATCTTATTTTATATGATTGACCCGGCCCGACCCAAATAGGACCGCAAAAATTATTATATGAAGAATTGAGATAGCTAAATGACCTTTAAATATTTCCGCCCATCATAAATTAATTTCTGGGTCCGCCATAATGGAATTGGTACCAGGAACACAAACACGAACACGGACTCGGACTCGTTGATTTGGCTAACACCCAAACACGAATATTATTATTGAGAAACTTAACAAAACTCAATTACCCAGTTACCATCTCTAAACCCCAAAGCACGGGTATTTATAATTTAACCTATCACGTTTAGACTACAATTAGGATTGCTAAATAATAGGACATGATAATTATACTAACAATTAAATCTAGGCACATCTAATTGTTTATAATTATCCACTCCATATTTAAATCTTGTTACTTAACCTTAAAAGCCAAGTAACGTCTGGAACCGAAATTCCCAACAATCACCCCCGGAATTTCGAACTCGAAACCGATAAGTCTTCAACTCCAAGTAATTCACGCATCTCATTGAATTTGATTCTCCCAAGAGCCTTCGTCAAGATATCGGCACATTGCTTAACACCGCTAACATGCTCGACACTTACTTCTTCACGATCAACACCTTCTCGAATGTAGTGAAACCGAGATTTAATTTGTTTGGTCCTTCCATGGAAAACCGGATTCTTCACGAGTGCTATTGCTGATGTATTATCGATACGTAACACCACTGCTTGAATTTCCTTGTCGAATAACTCACTTATCAAGTCCCTTAGCCAAACGGCCTGACACGCGGCTGCGCTTGCCGCCATGTATTCTGCTTCACACGATGAGAGTGCAACCGTACACTGTTTCTGAGAACATCAAGTAATTGGTGAAGACCCAAGATAAAATACGTGCCCCGTAGTGCTTCTGCCATCGTCTTGGTCAATGTTATGGCTATTATCACTATAACCAACTAACACATTTTTCCCACGAGTGTAAAAAATACCAAAACCGAGAGTACCTTGAATATAATGAAGAATTTGCTTTATAAGAGTTGCATGAGATTGGTTCGGGCTTTGCATGTACCGGCTTACGACTCCGACCGAATACGCCAAGTCGGGACAAGTTTGTAAAAGGTACCGGAGACACCCGACAATCTTTCGATATCTCTTAGCATCAAAATCTTCTTCTTTTAACTCGCCATTTAGGAACACGGATTTGACATCAGGGTGATGCAATTCCCAACCTCCATTCGCTGCGAGAGATAATAATAAACGAACCGTTTCGAGTCTAGCCACTAGTGCGAAAACCTCGTCAAAATCGACTCCGGGTTGCTGAACATAACCCTTTGCTACGAGTCTCGCCTTGTGTTTATTAAGCGAGCCATCCGCGTTTCTTTTAACCTTGAAAACCCACTTTAAACCAATTGCCTTTGCACCACGTGGTAACTAGGTCAACGTCCACGTATTATTCTTATTTATCGAGTCAATTTCGACACCCATTGCTTTCACCCACTCTGGTTTCGATTTTGCATCATCAAAACAAATCGGTTCATCATCAGCAAGCAATAAAATATCTTCATCAATCATACTCGTATTCAAGACATAATCATTAAAATGTACTGGGGTAACAGTGGCTCGAGAAGATCTCTGAACAACCGGCTCAGGTGTAACCGTGTTGCTTGTACTAGCCGAGCCTGTTGGAGCATTTTCGACTATCGGTTCTTCGTTGTCTTCTTCACCCCCGTCACCACTTGAACTCGTAGAGTTTGACTCAGGGCTCGACCCGATGTTTTCGGTATTAATGGTTCCTTCTCCGGTGTCAATTTCATCACCAAAGTTAACCCAAAACATGCCAGGTGCTCGATCTTGCTCGTCGATTGTTTCGGTACTTTTACCCCAATTCCAACTTTGCTTTTCATCAAACATCATGTCACTCGCTCGACTCACAACAATTTTTCTAGTCGACGGATTGTATAAACGATATGTCGCCGAACATTTCTCGCTTCCGAGATAAACTAGACGAGTCGAACGATCGTCAAACTTCTTAATATTTCCCGCAACTATTTTTGAATACGCAACACATCCAAAAACACTTAAGAAATTTAAGATCAGGTTTCTTTCGTTTTAACATCTCATACGGTGTTTTGTCTTTTAACGCTCGAGTTGGAATTTTATTAATCACGTCGGTTGAATGTCTCACCGCTTCACCCCACATATAATTCGGAACATGTCTCGCTTTTAATATGCTCCGAGTCATATCCAATATCGTGCGGTTCCGCCTCTCGACAACACCGTTTTGTTGAGGCGTATATGGAGCGGTTAAATGCCGAATAAAGCCCTCGTTTTCATAGAACCGATTGAAATCACAAGAAGTAAATTCTCCCCCTCGATCGGTTCGAAACGTCTTGATTTTCTCATTATTTTTCGCTTCCACCATGACTTCAAATCGCTTGAAGGTCTCGAACGCTTAACTTTTTTCCTTTAAAAGAAAAGTCCACATAAAACGTGAAAAATCATCTATTAAGACGAACACATACCTATTTCCGGCTATGGTACTAGGAGTAATGGGCCCGCATAAATCTCCATGGATTAGCTCCAAGGCTTGGGTTGCTCTAAAAGTCGCCGACTTCGGAAACGGTTTTCTTGTTTGCTTCCCGACTAAGCACGGGTCACAAATTTGATTTTCTTGATCTACTTTTGGCATTCCAACAACCATATTATTTTTCACCATTTGTTTCATAGACTCGAAATTTAGGTGTCCTAGTCTTGCGTGCCAAAGCCAATTCTCGTTATCAATCTGGGCTTGTAAACACACGGGTTTCCCCGTCTTTAATTTAATCGTATAAAGACTATTCTTGGATTGAGTAACCCGCATCAACAATTTTCCTTGATCATCATACATCAACAAGTAATCATCTTTCATACGAATATCACAACCACTTTCTGTTGCTTGCCCAAGACTAATAATATTACTTTGTAAACTAGGAATATAATAAATGTCGGTCAATAATTGTTGCTCCCCCGTTTTACCGACTAGCAATAGCGACCCTTTCCTGCAAATATCAACATAAGACCCATCTCCAAATTTAACTTTGCCAACAACATGCTTATTTAATTCAGAGAAAAATATAAATTACCCGTCATATGGTTGCTCGCACCGTTATCCAAATACCACAAGTCTTGTTCGTTCGAACCACCCTCATAATCTTTTGGTACAACCTTCTGTTCATTCAAGTACACTTTTTCTTGAACGCACTGCACCATATAGAGGGACGGGTCTTTTTCTTTTGCTTCGGCCAAATGTAATTGCCTCTCTTTCCTTCGTACCGGACACCTGGAAACGAAGTGACCAAATTCATCACAACGAAAGCATTGAACTTCCGAGTAATCCTTTTTATCCTTTCGTTGGACCCTCCTTGTGAACCACGGTTCTGACTCCCACGTCCACCACCACGTCCATTACCACGTCCTCGATTTGAACCTTTCCCGCGCCCCCTACTCGATTCGCGTGAAAACTGATTCGAACTCGAAGAGGATTCAGAATTATTAAACAAAAGTTTACCTTCTTCAGAACGCAACACGTGCTCTTTGATACGCTCCTCATAAGCCTTCAACCTCCCGACAACATCCTCAAAACCAACTGTTTTAAGGTCTCGCACTTGCTCGAGGGATGCTACAACTTGGATAAAACGATTTGGCAGGCTTGTGAAGAATTTCTAAACTAGCTTCCTTTCTTCATACGGTTGTCCAAGTGTGGCTGCTTTAGAAGAGATCGCGGTCATTCTCGAGGCGTACTCGTTAATGGTTTCGGTTTCTTGCATCATCAAACCATTAAATTCACATATTAACGTATGAAGTCTAGCATCCTTCACACGTTCCGCGCCCATATTTCTTGACTTTATGGCATCCCACATCTCTTTTGTCAATTTAAAATTACCGATTTGAAGTATCTAGAAATTCTTCATACGGTTGTCCAAGTGTGGCTACTTTAGAAGAGATCGCGGTCATTCTCGAGGCGTACTCGTCAATGGTTTCGGTTTCTTGCATCATCAAACCATCAAATTCACATATTAGCGTATGAAGTCTAGCATCCTTCACACGTTCCGCGCCCATATTTCTTGACTTTGTGGCATCCCACATCTCTTTTGCCAATTTAAAATTACCGATTTGAAGTATCTGTTCCTCGGGAATCGACTGAAACAGAAGGGCCTTCGCGATGTTATTTTGCTTCGCGTCATTAGAGCCCGGGTCAATCACATCCCAAACTCCATGAATCCCCAAAATAACCTCCATATGCATACTCCAAATCGTGTAGTTTGTTTTTGTCAAACACGGACACTGAAACGACCCAGAGATCATCTCCTTTTTCGCTTGGTTCGCGTCACCCATCTTGTTTTTACGACTATAAGTCTTTGAAAAATCCTTTGGTGTAACTGGTTCAATTTTTCCAGCCAACACAATTAAACCCAGTTCCGAATCTGACTCGAACACGCCTTTTGGTTTTAGAGAGAAACGCAACTGATCACTGACTTTTTGTTTGGTGAAATATTGATAAATAATTCAAAAAAGTGAATTGATTCAAGTTATCAACTCTCTTTCTCGACGTCACTTTTCCAATTTGATAATTAATTGAAACTAGTGTCTCGACCCCCCGCGTTGCGGGGGGTGTGAAACCATAGCCTAAACTTAGATCAAGAAATTAGCTAGGGGCTCAGATCTCCGCTAGCGGACCGGACCTACTTCATTGCTTAAACCGGGTATTTAACAAAATCAGTTACTAAAATCACCTTGTCACACAACAATTTTGACCAACAAACCACCAACACAATTTGCCAGTCTCCACACACTCGCATCAGCAATTCGGCAAACCTTAACTGGAGATACATATTTGGGTTTTGAATCCAGGTGGAACTTGTATCCGGTCACCATGAGAACCCTATACGAAATGAGGACGCGCGTCACCACCTCATTTGTCTAATAAAATTTGTCCACCTTTATTTAAATTAGTATTGATGATGCGTAACTGAGCTATTGTGCTTTACCTACAATGGCGAAACACGAAAACTGAACTAAAATAATAGCTTCTGTAGTAATACAGTTTATTAACAATTTATGAAGTTGATAAAATCAGACAAAGATTTTAATGGGTCAATCTAATCCAACCTTGTTCATTTTGACCTTATACACAGCCTGTTGACCACCCGCCCATTTTGACAACTCTAATTAAGGACATAAGAAAAGTACATACCACACCAACTGTTGATTTGGCTGCTTTAAAATGCCTAGACCATTGCTGATTCATTTTGCACTCGATGCAACACCATCTAAAACATAGTGACCTGCAAGTAGAAAGCTTTAATATAAGTCAGAAAATTCTCAAACTTGATGATTACCAAAAGCCATAAATAGAATATTTTGTGGTCGAACTATCACAAAAAGCCTATCAATATAGTTAAACATGCATTGAAACACCACATCAGAAGTGGTTGAAGAAGCCTATATACATTCCAATTTTGAGAGAAACACAATTGAAAGTGAGGAAACATCTTTAAGTAATGGGTTTAAACGTGCCATTTCAGGTTCAATAAAATAGTAACCATATGAATTTAAACATACACAAAAACATCAAGAAATTAAGAATTGAAGTTCATTAGCGGAATTTACCTCATAGGCATCACTTAAAAGAGAGTTGCTTGATTTGAAGTTTCTATGTATAACACGAATTGGATCTGCAGAACTTGAGAGCAAATAAGGAATTCTTCTTGCTACCTTAATTGTCACTTTACGCCTAATAGATTAATCCGACTTTTTCCCAGTTTCTATAACTACTTGGTTTAGATGATAAATTGCACCAAATGTTCAATTGACATAAGCATTGAATTTAATACAAAATATTGTCACATTAGTTAAGCAGGTTATCAAAAAATGTTAGTAAAAAATTAGTTACAATGAAGGTAATCAACATGAGCATATTTATCGTTACTCAAATGTATAATACGAAAAGATTTATTTTTGTTAAACACTTGACACATTAAATAATATAAATATATTTATGAAATTGTATATTGTGTATTATTTATCAAGGATCCATATTTTATCCAAACAATACACTAAAATTGAATATTTGAATACTGGCATTTCATCGAACAACTTATGAGCACAGCCAAGATAAAGAAAATCAATGCATTTAAGTGAATGTAATTCCAAACAGACTATTATTGACCAGCTATAATGCCTAAAAGGCATGATAACATCATAGACTAACCACAGACATGAATATATGGTGATAAAAACCTTCAGTAACAACCGGACCACCGAGCGAACCTCCCACCGACCTCAGTTAAGGTGAAATAGAAGCCAACATTCCTATACCTAAAAAATGAACCACTTTTAAGTATCCGGACCACCGAACGAACCTCCCACAGACCTAGGCTGAGGTGATATAGAAGGCACCATTCCAATACCTACAAAATGAACCCCTTTTAAGTATCCACTCACAAAACAAACGCATAGACAGTAGGAAATTAAACAAAAAAAAAATACTCAAAATTAGGTAAAGAACATCCACATTATCTGCAATTACCTATTCATCAACAGGAAAATAGTGGAAGCCGATTGAATCCATCGTTGCCTAGGGTTTCAAAATGGAACCCGACAACAGTTAAAATCGGAGCCATAGTCCGCGCACAACATCACTGTCATAATTTCGCTACCGTCGTAGACAACCGGAATCTATCGTCGCCTAGGATTCATATATGTAACCCGGCAGCAATAGAAATAGTGTTACTTCCGCCACCACCATATACACAATTAAACAACAACGGTTGTTTGATCTTTGCGACAAAAGTGAGAAAAAGTAGTGAATACCATCCGATCCGATGGCTTGTGATGGTGGATTATATTATGATTGATGTTTGTGAATGCATAGAGGAACACGTGGGCCTCTGAACAACACGTTGATCTGATGTTTGTGAAAGTTTTGGCTTACAAACACTTAAGCATAATGTACATGTCAAATAAGCCAATTTTGAAAGAAGCAGTAACTTTGTGTGTTGAAGCAAATTTGTAAATTAATATATATAATAATATCAAGAAATATCAATTTTTTCTTTTCGGCCTTTCGAACCAAACCAGGAACAAATAATTTGAGCAGATCCCAAAATCCACCAAATATTATTGTTGCATGCAGATCCCTTCAGTGGTTGCCCGTCGAATTTTCTGAGGTCACTCCGGCAATACGTCAACTGAACGCTGCTCACCGTCGGAACTCCCTCACGTCGCAGGTTAGTTCCAGGTCTTGGTGTTAATCGATCGCTGCTGCTTCCCCCTCACGTCGCAGGTTTGGATGCCGCTACTGCCGAATCGATTGAACGTCGTAGCAGGTTTGATTCCGAACACAGGTCCGATTTAATGGCTGTGATACCAATTAATGGAATTGGTACCACGAACACGGACTCAGACTCGTTGATTTGGCTAACACCCAAACACGAATATTATTATTGAGAAACTTCACAAAACTCAATTACCCAGTTACCATCTCTAAACCCCAAAGCACAGGTATTTATAATCTAACCTATCACGTTTAGACTACAATTAGTATTGCTAAATAATATGACAAGATAATTATACTAACAATTAAATCTAGGCACATTTAATTGTTTATAATTATCCACTCCATATTTAAATCTTGTTACTTAACCTTGCGCGCCAAGTAACGCCTGGAACCGAAATTCCCAACACGCCACTGGGCGTACCTCCTCCTATTTGTACAAGCTGAGCGACACAGAAAACTGCTCTAATGACAGGTAGTGGTCGACCCTGAATATGTGGAAATAAATCTCCGCATGACGATGATCCGCCCCTCAACCATGGGGACCTCTAATAGTCCCGTCGCGCGTGGACTAAAACAATATTAACAAGTTATTTGTATATTGTACATAAAATGGTAATAGGTAAATCAAGTTTAATAAATCAATGGAAAAACAAATATCTGAAACGGAACCTAGTGAAAAACTCTAACGTGACCGGGGGTGTCGATCATGATAATGTCCCCCACCCGCTCCCACTTGCCACAAGCGTCTATAAACGGCCAAGAAATGATCGAGTTTGGTTGAGACTGCATTCGTCGGAGGTGGCTGTACCGGCGGGTCGTCGTGCTCTTCGGCGCAAACTAGGTATGGGGTAAACGTATAGCTCCAACTCACCCTCGATGTAGCGTGGTGCTCGTGCCTACGGCATCTAGTGATCCTGGTACTCCATATATGTATTTATAAAATTATTAATTAAATTAAAGACTACAGTAGAAACTCGATAATTAATACTCGATTATCTAATAAACTCTCTAAGATAATATTTTTTGCCGGTCCCGACTCGGGGATAGCGTGCTAAATTAATAATTCGCTAAAATTATAAGATAATACATTTTTGATAATTTCTTTAGACCCCACATAAAATATAAATTAATAATTCCTTATATATAGCATATTACCTTTACGATGGGAAGCCATGTTGTGTATATGATTTGTTTGTGTTAACCTATTTTGATCTTGTATTTATATAGAAAATATTTTTAATGTCCATAAAGTGATACATTGAACACAAGAAACATAATAAGGTGGGAGATTGAAGGTTTCTTTCAAATTGGGTCGTTCATTTGATATACATGCATTGTATACAATAATTAAGTGGAAGCTTGAAAGGTGTTTGTAAACTAAGTATTCTACTATAAATTAATAAAATATTAATTAATATATAAGTTAATAATTATTAATTTATCGATTAATTAATAACTCTTTTAATTAATAAATTTTGGTGATTCAAAGTGTATTATTTTATAAAGTTTCTACTATACTTAGTAATTTTAGTGATTTATTTTAAAAAAAAATATTAATTAAAATAAATATTAGTTAATACTTTTAGTGATTTTTTTTAAATTATTAATTAAAATAATCATTAGTTAATATATGTAGTGATTTTTTTTAAAAAAAAAATATTAATTAAAATAAAGATTAATTAGTATTTTAAGTTTTTTTTTAATTTTACTAATTAAATATAAAGATTGATTAGTATGTTTAGTGGTTTTTTTAAAAAATATTAAATAAAATAAAGATTAGTTAATACTTTTAGTTGTTTTTTTAAATAATTAATTGAAATAAAAATTAATTAGTATTTTTATTGATTTTTTTAAAATTATTAATTAAAATAAAGATTACTTAATACTTTAGTGATTTTTTAAAAAAGTTATTAATTAAAATAAAATTAGTTTATACATATTTTGTTTATTTTATGAAAACGTTAAACACGTTGGTCAGATTCCTAATATATGTGTTTCCTTCCTTAATGACAACGGGATCGTGGTTATGTGTACCGTCTTTTACATTCAGTTTCCAAGCATCACTCGCCACTTCGTACCGCCCTACGAGTTTAAATGGACAACACTTTATTATACTCCATGTACGCCTGACTACGACCTTGCTTTTGTGTTCCCCACCACGGTTGCATCCAAGGTCCACACCGTGTTTCCTGGACCACTGGACCACAATAACACACCCGTGCTTGCTTTCCCTTTTCTTATCCCATTCTTCCATATCATCATGAGAACCAAAATGCTGAAACAATAATAAGTTCATACTAAATACATGTATAATAATAAGCAAAATAAAGTTAAACAAAGCATATGGTGTCGTACTTTATCCGTTTTATACGAGACCGTGGCCTTGCTTATGTAATTGTCATCAGCTTCGTTTGTTTACAAATGTACTGACGACTCTCCGTCTAAGTCATCAATAAGTTGAAAGGTATCATGAACGCAATCCAACCCTTCTAATGGAAACTGGTACAAAGGTCGACTACTGTCACACGTCCTTTCTGTAGGTAATTGGGTCGAGGGGTGACCGTATGTATTCAACGTGCTATTCTCCCCCCCCCCCCACCCCCACCCCGAAAGGTGACTGTCATATATAAAATACTCCTAACAAACGTCATTTTAAATATCTTATTTAAAAACTAACTAACGATTGTTAAGTTAAATAAAGAGATCATTTACTAGGTTTAATATTCGGTAAGGCCGACTACTCTTTTAACATCTACAAACCTCGACTCCTCGTACAAATCTGGAATATTCGACTTCTCGTTCAAACCCGGAAATAGATAGTCCCACCATGACAAAAATTTTTCTTTTACGTTGAAAGTGGTGCGTGAAAATAGCTCGGGGGGGGGGGGGGGGTTAAATTATATGGTGAGGTGGTGGAAATTAATCGGCTAAAATTTTCAACTTTAAAATAATGAAATGGTGAAGGTGTTTTGTGATATAGGGGGGGGGGGGGGGGGGGGGCTATTTATTGATATCAATTTTTGACCATATATCCGCGTATAGCTCATACGTGGCGTTTTGTAACTTAAACACCGCGCATAGGGATATACGCGACGTTTATGGTGCACTCGACAACACCTCGTACCTAAATGTCGCGTATAGCCACCCTATACGTAGCGTTTATGGTACAAACATAAAAAAGACAACCCCCCCCCCCCCCTCCTCTTATACACAGTGTATAGGTGGATGCATCCTAACCACACACCCCCCCCCACACCCCCCGGTTCTCTAGCACAACCCCATGCATATCTATCTATATAAATGTCTAAAAAAAAACCCTGTGTGTCACTCTATGGTTTATCCCCACCCTCTCTCAAACCACCAGATTGCTTGATTTACAGATAACCCTTAAATGGGTTATAACATCTCATTTATTTGTGAAACTCTTTCATAGTCAAACAAATAAGTTTCGTGGGTCATGAGTCTCACCAAACCCGGATAGTCCTTAATTAAATGGGTTATATCATCTCATTTATTTGTAAAATAAGCCTTAATCATCAAACAATAATTTTCGCAGGTCGTGAGTCTCACCAAACCTGTATAGCCCTTAAACGAGTTATAAGATCTCAACAAATCAACCATGAGAATCTAATACCAATTGATCATCATAAATCTTCTACCTCTCAGCAAGCTAACACGATTGCTACTGGTGACTCACCTGGAAGTTCCACCACTATGCAGTTGGTTCCAACCTCCAAACGAGATTCTATCTCGGTTGATAAAACTAATCCTCACGGTGGCAATAAGCAAGCAGAGACAACTCAAAGTACCCAAACTGCTGAAACAGGCGTTAACGGCGAGGATCGAATGCGCCTAGAAAGCTTGATAGATAAAGAACTAAAAATAATTGATAAGAAAATTTATCAACTTGATGAATTCAGGAAAGCTATTAAGGAGAAAAACGAAAAACTCTCTGTACGTTTTAAATTTTTAAAAGAGGAAAAGTGTGAACTATATGTACTCCGAGATCTCAAGAAGTTAGTTGCCGAGCCAGCTTCAGATTCCGCCAACGTACATGATATATGACGAAAGCAACAAACAAAGGAACCAATTATCTGATATTGAAAATGGAGACCACATTCCTATTAACTTACAGAAAAAAAATGCCTCGATTACATGACAAACTCTTCCATGAAAGTCCAATCTGTAAAGATATACATCTGCGTTTTAACAATCTCAGACGTGAGTTAAAGCTTTGTTTGCTTTGTTTTTCGGTGTTTCCGGAAAAGGCAATCATAAGTAGAAGGTCAATGATTTACTGGTGGATCGGAGAAGGGCTTATTCCTATCTCTCGAGAATATGATGCTGAGGAGTGTGCCAATAGGTTCTTCAAAGAGCTTATGGACAATGATTTCATTGAGCCTGTCTCTAGAAGTTATGGCCGTTATGTCCCCGCTTGTAAAATGAACCCCATGGTTCGCGCTGCATTGGTTATGATTGCTGACAGGGTAAACTTCTTTGATTTTGATAAGTATGGTAATCCAAAAAATTTTGGAAAATTTGATGAGATAGAAAGCCCAGAAGATTTGCCAGAAGTCCATCCCCTTGGTGAACCAAGAGAGTTTTTCGATTTCTTTAATGCAAAAGGGGAACTGATATCAGAACCGATTAATTTCGTTGATTCGAATGGGAACCCGTGTCAATTCGCTGCTCTTCCCCAAGACCCATTCAGATGTCCCATTAAACGTGACGTAAAGCTGATTGTAACAGTAAAGAACACTATCTTTACCTTAAAAGGAAGATTACCACGAAGTCTCATAAGGTGTGTTTGGTGGGTAGTGGGCTATCAAAAGGTATTCCTTGGGAGAGCCTTCATATGTTGTTTAATGTTAACGACATTATTCTCGAGTTTAGGGTAGAATGGTTTTTACGGATGAAAAACATTAAAATTCTCTTCTTGGGAAGTTGGCATAGCTCGGCTTTTCACCGCATTGAGGCCGAGGAGTTCGAATTTGAAAAGAGCATGGAGCAAATGAACCATGTGAGGTTCTTTTGCCTTAAAGGAGTTTCAAGCATTTCCAGGCTTCCAGGTTCTATCTCAAAACTCAAAAGCCTTGTTATTCTCGACCTTAGAGCTTGTCACGATCTTGAGACAATTCCAGAGACCATTGGTTCACTCAAGTGCTTAACACATCTGGATATGTCTGACTGTTACTTGCTAAAGAATATACCAAAACAGATTTCATTTCTTGAATCCCTTCAAGTCCTTAAAGGGTTTATAGTTGTTGAATCTTCAGAGAAAGGCATAAGTACCCTCCAGGATTTAATGAAACTAGAACACTTGAGAAAGCTTAGCATGCGTACAAATATAAAATATTTCCCTCAAGAATCACATCGTGAAGCCTTAGATAATATTGAAGCACTTCGTAAGCTAACAATCTTGTGGGTTGGCGATGAGTTCAAGCGCTGGATGAAAATGCCAAAACAAGATGTTGCCGACAAGCCCAAGCCCCAGACGAGCACGCCGAAACAAGATGCTGGCGATGCGCCCAATCCCCAAACGAGCACGTCAAAACAAGATGATGGCGACAAGCCCAAGCCCCAAACGAACACGTCAAAAGAAGATGCTGGAAAGAAGAAGATGAGTCTTGCATCCAAATTTAAGAGACTTGTACAGAAGAAAAAATGGGGAGAAGGGTCTATGAAAAGAATGGACGCTTTCAACACTTCCTCATTGTGCTCACGACTAGAAAAACTGGACCTTAAGTGTTTCCCACACCGTGATGCACCAAACTGGGTAACAGCAGGCAAATTTAAGGGGTTAAAGAAACTATACATTCGCGGTGGAAATCTCTTGGACCTCGGTCAATATGACCACATTGATCTTCAGTCTGATGAATCACTGCCCCCTGAAACATGGAATGTTGAGATATTGCGTTTAAAGTACTTGGAGGAACTGAACATCGAATGGAGAGAATTGCAAACTATGTTCCCGAAGCTGATATCTTTAAAGAAAGTTAAATGCCCGAGACTAACACTTTTTCCTTGCAACGAGCAAGGAATCTGGATGAGAAAAGGATTATCGACGACCACCTAATAGTAAGAAAATTATCAGAGTTGATGCGTTATGAGACAATATGTTCACCATAAGTTCTAATGGTTTATTTGTTAATTATGCCAAAAAAATTTTTTTTTACCAAACCCATACTATATTCCTAAATTGTACGTTTGGATTGTTCTTCACTTACATCGTTATCTATGTAATTTGTGCATTTAATATTGTGTGTAAAAGCTTGAAACTAATTGTTATACTGTGGTTGTTAGTCGAACACTTCTAAAAATTTAATGATCTGTCGGAGTATGTAAAGCTGATTATATGTCGAATAAGTTGGCATGTCTCATTAATATTTACACTTTGATTTATTTTTGTTAAAGGTCTACCACAAATCTTAAGTAAATAAAATCAAAAGCAGCTGTTGAAACAAAATAGATTGAAGTGTTTAACACCAAACTTCGTCAGTCATTTGTTGGTCTACTAGAATTGTGAAACTTGAAAATTTCAAAATAGTAATTCAGTAATTCTTCTCACCTGAACTGTTCTGTTTTGAGTTAAATTGGAACCTTTTCAGTTTGGGATGATATTAGTGTGGTCGGGTAGAGCTGCTGTATATGTAATAAAATAGGCAGCTCACACGGATTAGGTAACGGGAAAAAATAGGTCAATTACTTTTGTAAAATACAGTTCCAAAAACTTATTTTCCCATATTGGTCATATGCAAACATGTTCTAAAAATCTAACATGGTAACATTGCTTGGTGAACAACAAGCACGTGCCTTTTGTTGAAATGGGTACTTCTAGGTATCTGGATCAGCGTGGACGACATGTTTACAAAATCTCTACCATGTCCAAAATTTGAGTATTGTGTTGATACTTGGGTCGATTATGACTTTAGGTAGAGAATTGTTAAATAATAAAGTCAATGTGGTCAACAGAAGTTCAGGGGTCAAAATTGAGTAAGTTATTGTTGTGTTAATTGTTCCGGATAAATGTGCTGAAGATGAGAGACCACATTCACGCAGTTTCAAAGATGGGTCTGTCAACTATGATATATTACCAGAAGAGTATATTCATTGTCTTCCAGACTTACACTGACTATGTGTGACATGTTCATGTGTTTAAACTTTAAACGTTGATACTATGTATTGCCCCCTTGAAATGAAAAGTACTTAAAATGTATGTCGTGGGTCATGAATTCAGGTCGGATTACGGACAATATATGATGAACAGCAACACAGGAAAACAGAGAAATCAGAATCACAATAAGACTTGACTAATGACTCGTAATTAGCCAGTATTTGATTAAGTGTTTGGCCTTGTGTTTGTGTTAGCGTTGCCAGAATTGAATTTAGTAACATGGTTCGATTGTCACCAAGTCATTTTGGTGACGAAATCCTTGATTCCACTACTACCTCAAACTTAGAGCATCATACACCGATCATCAGTACATGATCCCTCACCAAAGTTATTAGATTCAACCTTACGAAACATGTATAAATCCCCAAGATTCACAACAAAACAATTGAAACTTGCTACACTTGAGTATCAAAGTTTAACTACACATCAAGATGCTAAATTTGTCCAAATGAACCGGAAAAGAAAAAATAAAACACGACTACCCCAAATCAACATCATCGAGCCGACTCGCACCCGCATGGTCAAACTTTTGACCAAACCGAGAACATTAGACCTATGTATACCTTGACGGTGGGAACAAATTTAATTAAAAGTTGCAATGTAAGAACATTATTTTAACAAAATACAAGTTGTTCAAGCATGTCAGTTTCATTGAACTCAAAGGGTCAAGACAAACGGTGGCGCATCCCTTCTCCGTCCAGCCACAGTTCGATAGATGTACACTTTATGAGCCTGACTGTCTTCACTGTCTTCATCCTTCATAACTTCAACATTCAACCTCGGCATCTCTTTAGCCAACACCCGACACCCGTTCATGGTTAAGTTACAAGCCGACATCCAAAGCGACCTCATTGACTCGTATTTGGTCAAACCCGACAGCAAAGCAGCGTTTCCAAACGGGCAGTCTCGTATCTCTAACTTCCTCAGTCTCGGGCAGCCCCCGAGCACATACTTCAACCCCAAATCACTACTTCCTGCAAAAGCAACAGACAAGATTTCCAGATTTTTTGCGTATTTTCCAATATACTCGAAGGTCAAATCAGTCAAAAGGCCGGAAACGGCGAGCCTTTGAAGGTTTGGGCAGGTCCTGACCACAGCACCAAAAGCCTCATCCATGGGCTCGTTTGTCAGGTAATCGGGTTGACCAAGATTCATTATGCAGAGGCGGAAGTGGGTGAAACCTGGGCAGTTTTGAACCACGGTTGCAACAGCAGCGTTTGTCATTTGATGGCAAAAGTAAAGGATGTAATGCAGTTTCGGGCAGCCCTGAGAGACCGAGATGAGACCTGATTCGGTCACGCCTGCAACTTCCTCCTGGTCAAATGGGTCAACCGGAAAGACCCGGAGTTCTTCTAGTAAGGGGCACCATGACCCAACCGCTTCTAAACCCGTATCGCCTACAGTATCAAGAACCTGCAGATAGATAAAATTGTAATAGTTTAATTAGTTTATCCGAGTACACATGTTGATGCAAAATGTACAAGTCGTTATAAGTGTACATGGGTTAGGGTTGAACACGAACCAAGCCGAGCCAGCGCCAGCTCAAGCCCTGCTCGAATACAAACAGAGCAGGCTTGGCTCGAGCACGATAGCTCAGGCTTAGCTCTATTTGACTACAAGCAGGATTGGCTCATTTACAATTCGAGCTTTTTTCAAGCGAGCTATTTTCAAGCGAGTCATGAGCCACAAAATTTTTTTGAACAGCCCTAGGATGGGTCTGTTTTGGGCTCAAGTTGAGCCAAAAACCAAAAATTTGGTTTTTGAGTTTTAAAAATCATTCAGTTTTTTATTTTTTTAACATTTGAGCTCAAATATTAAGGTAACACTATTTATTAAATGCTTATAAATACTAAAATTCAAAGTTAAAAATGAAAACCCATAAACTCAGTTCAGTTAGGTTTTAATTTCTTGCAAAACCAAAACCAAAGCCAAACCGAAAGTTCAGTTTTTACGTAAACATAAAGCCGAACCGTCAGTTTCGTTTGGACCCGGTTCAGTTTCGTTTTTAACATTTGGACCGGAAAAAATTGGCCCAAAATAATGAATTTGGGCGTAAGTATTTTTGTTAGTCAATTATTAATTAATTATTATACATTTGGGCTAAATATTTGAGTAACACTATTTATAAAAAACATATAAATTTCTTAAAATCTAAAACTAAAAATGAAAATCCATAAATTAGGTTCTGTTCGGTTTTTTATTTTAATTACGAGCAAAACCAAAATCAAAACCAAACCGAAAAATTTTGTTCGGATTAGGTTATTTAGGTTCAGTTTTTTCAGTTAAGGATTGGTAATATCGGTTTCATGCACACCCCTAAAACTCGGGTTAAATATGACAATTAGTTACCCAAAGTCGCCGCACACTTTTGCAGTGCATTAGAACCATCGCTAGCTCAAAGCTACGTAACGCTGCACAACTCAGGTTTAAGAAACTGAGACCTGCACACGCGGGGTAAATAGCGGGCAGATAAACTGAATTAATATCCCATAAACCCGAGATGGTTAGCAGGTTTTTACAGTTTCCAAATGTAGTTTCCAGGTCAGCAACGGGGCGGGTTACAAGATCTTGGGTTAAGTTTCCAGTGCCAAGTTCAGTCAACTGTGGGGCCCGCAAAAGAAGCTTTTGTAACTGATCTAAATTAATGTTTCGGTTGACTTTCAAAACCCGTAACGATTTGCACCGTGTAACGAGCTTTTCGAGAGCGTTGAAGCTGACTTCACTGTTTAAGCTTGCAAAATTTAGCACTTGTAACGTGGTTAAGGTTTCAGGGAAGCAACTTAACCAATCGCCACCTAGATCATCAATCCCGTTTTCTTGTATGTCTAGCTCTGTTAAGTTTCTAGAAAAAAAATATATAATATTAACAATTTAATCCGGATAATTTGGCCTGTAAAGGAATGGAGCTAGCTGTGTTTGTTCGTTTAACTTTAACAGAACAAACGAACGAACACAAGCAATAAAATGAACGGTATTTTCTTGTTCGTGTTCGTTAAGAAAATGAAAGTGTTCGTGTTTATCCATTAACAGTATAAGCGAGCAATTCATTAACGAATATAACGGAGGTGTTTTGTGTTTGTGTTCATGTTTGTTCAGTTAACTTTAACCAAACAAACGATCGAACACAAGCCATTAAGCGAACTGGATTTTCTTGTTCATGTTAATTCGGTAATTAAACGAACATGTCTGTGTTTGTTCGCTAACAGCATAAACGAGCAGTTAACGAACTAACATAAATGAGCATAAACGAACATATCACAAACACGAACTAAGGTGTTTGCGTTTGTCCGTTTAACTTTACCCTAACATACCATCGAACACAAGCAATTAAACAAACGGGAATTTCTTGTTCGTGTTTGTTCGTAATGGTATAAACAAACAGTTCACAAACGTAAATGAACTGACATAACTGAGCTAAAACCAATTAAAAGTAGTTGTGAACAAATCAACAACAATGTGCCGGGCCTAAAAGGTTCTTAAAACCAGACTAAAATTGTAATGGGCTTATGAATTTAAATAAATATAATTAAAGACTTAAACGAACAAACACAAACTAACATACGTAAACGAACAAACCTAAACGAATTTACAAGGAACGACCATTCACGAGCATAAATGAACGAACAATACATGTGTTCATGTTCATTTGTTTAATTAAATTAACATAAGTTTTTGTTCATTTTCATTCGCTTATTAATAAAAGAATTACCTACCAAACGATTCAGTGAATATTCGGTTTGTATACAGGCCTATAGATAATATTCACTACAATGCATTGACTTAATTCTTGTACAACCAACATTTATATAGTAAAACCTCATAATATACGGTTTTATTATATAAGTAACCTCTGTGTAGTTTAAACTTCATGGACAAATAAAGAATTTAAAGAAAACTGAGTGTGTTTCATTTCGATTCAGCTTCGTGTAAAGCAGTTAGCCTGCTTAAAAGAAATGAGGCGTGTGGCAACCTGAGGCCCAGCCGTAGTCGCTTTTGGCTACTCAATGCGACCAAAGATCAAAAGGCGCACACCTTTCGTACACGGATGGTTTTTATGCATCAAATGTTGTAAATAATTCATATATAATAATCCTAATCTATAGCTAAACTTTCGGTAGGGGAAGCTAAATTCAAGTGATCTAATTAATATAAACCTGCAATGAGTGGCTATCGCTTTCAATCCCTCAGTACTAAACCCATCACAACTCAAAAGCGACAACGCCTTAAACTCGGTAAAATTGGTTGCCAAAAACTCTAAGCTCTCGTCGCTAACCGCCATCCGTTTCAACCGAAGCTCCTCGAGGAACGGATAGGCCTCGGCGAGGACACTCAGCCACGGATGCACATCAGCGCCCCAATCCTCTGGCACCAGATTGAAATCCGAAAACCTAGGTTTGCCTTTCAACGTCACGCTCCGGATCTTCGGGAACCGTCCGGCCACAATCTCCGGCGACACCGAGTAACAGTTTCCGATGAACACGTGGCGCCTGCTCCACCGCTCGGCGTGGTACCAGTCCTTACACACCAACGACACCGAGCTTCGATCCTTGTGTGAATCGATCAGCGAGAGGACTGGTTCGAGAACCTCGTCCGGAAACGGACATAACTGAGTCGACTCGGACGAGTCGACTCGGTCAACCGACCTGGATCGCTTCTGATCTAGATCCATACTTGACTGCAAATGATAATAAAAAATCAAAATCAGTTGATTAAATAATTAATTAATCAATTGAGTTGATGAGATGAATAAACGTACATATGGATATTGATTTACATGATGAAAGAAAGAAACTAATAATGGAAGTATGTGTGTGTATGTATATGTAACCAGAGTACAGATGCAGCTTTACTGATGATATAGAAAAAAAAACAAGTTACGTTACAAACCTTCAACTCTATAATACTTTACATTTTACAATCTTACCAATGATGTATAAATCTTATAAAACTGTACGACGGAGACTCAGTCGGTATTGGTTTGATTCGCTATGGTAACGGTGATGTAACCCGTCAGGATGTTGTTTGGAAAAAAATGCAAACACAAAAATTCGAGCTCGGGTCCCGTAGGTTGTAATTTGTAAACACAGTATTTGAAAAAAAAAATGTAAACATAAGGGTTCAACTCGGTACAGTTGCCGTTGTCAGAAGTTTAGTTGGGCAATTCACCTTTTTATTATGAATTTGGGAATCGTTCATTTAATTAATTTTATGAATAACTTTTAAGTAAATCCAGCAGTTGAAACACCTTGGTTTTGTGGCTTTACAACTAACCTGTGTTCGTTACATCAGTGATCCGTGATTAGGTAGTTTTCTGGCATGGATTTCTTATTTTCTTTAGTTCCAATTTCATCAGCCTCTGTGGCTTCATCTCCCACTTCCTCTTGGCTAATTGGTTGCTTAATTTCATTTCAGTTTGTCCAGATTATCCTCTTTTATTTCGGCCGAATTTAGTTTTGCATATGATAAGAAAACATGTAATTAGCCCACAAAATTTATTAGACAATCACGAGAGAAAACACGTATTAACCAAGTAGTTAAGATGAATATATGGATGAGATTATTGGTACCAATTCAGTATGACACCCAAAGCAAGAAAATTGGTAAAATATCGGTATCGCATTAATCCCGAAACCAAAAAAATTGACACCGATACAAGTATTCGGTACCATTTGTTCATCCTAAGTATTCATATACAAGTATGTTAGGCTCATGGATCGTTTGATATGAAAATTCAAATATGTCAATTCATTTTGAGAACAAACACCCATATATATATTAAATACACAAACTTTATTATATAAATGTTAAATAACGACGTATGTAATCAATTGACAATCCAAACACAGTCAGAGTCTGAAAGGTTTTATTTTTGTGGCATAACAAATAAATTATCATTAGAATTTATGATTGAGAAAAGTGCATCCTTTCTTCATCCAGACTCCTTGCTCGTTGCATGGAAAATGTGTCAGCCTTGGGCATCTAACTTTCTCTAAGGATTTCAGTTTCGGGAACAGTGTTTGCAACTCTCTCCATTCCATGTTCAGTTTCTCCAAGTACTTTAATCGCAATATCTCAACATTCCATGTTTCTTTGAGTACATTAGGTGAATCATTCCAGTCCATGGTGTCGTCAAATTGACCGAGGTTCGAGAAACTTCCACCACGAATGTATAGTTTCTTTAACCCCTTAAGTTCGGCTGCAGTTAGCCAATTTGATGTCTGAGCGTGAGCTGGGAAGCACCTGAGATCTAGTTTTTCAAGACGCAAGCCCAATGTCGAACTACCAAAAGCGTCCATTCTTCTCATAGACCCTTCTACCCATTTTTTCTTCTGTACATGTCTCTTAAATTTGGATGCAAGACTCGTCTTCTTCTTTCCAGCATCTTCTTTTGACGTGTTCGTTTGGGGCTTGGGCTTGTCGCCATCATCTTGTTTTGACGTGCTCGTTTGGGGCCTGGGCTCATCGCCAACATCTTGCTTTGGCGTGCTCGTTTGTGGCTTGGCTTGTCGGCAGCATCTTGTTTTGACATAGACCCTTTAACCCATTTTTCCCTGACCGATTCAGACTTTCTGGTTTGTGATGACGACTCATGGCCACGCCAAAAGATTGTTAGCTTAGTAAGAGTTTCAAACTTTTCTAAGGCATTAAGATGTGATTCTTCAGGGAAGTGTTTCACATGTGTGTACATGTGAAGTTTTCTCAAGTTTTCAAGTCTTGTCAAATCCTCGAGGGTACATATGTCTTTTCCTGGAGATTCGACAACCACAAACCCTTTAAGGACTTGAAGGGATTCAAGAAACGAAATCCCTTTTGGCATTTTATTTAGCAAATAACATTCAGACATATCCAAATGTGTCAAACGTTTGAGTGAACCGATGGTTTCTGGAAGTACCTCAAGATTGTGGCAAGCTCTAAGGTCAAGAATTACAAGGCCTTTGAGGTTCGAGATAGAATCTGGAACCTTGGAAATCCTTGAAACTCCTTGTAGGCTAAAGAAACGCACATGCTTCATATTTTCCAATCTCTTTTCAAACTCAAACTCAAACTCAAACTCCTCGACTTCAATCCTGTGACCAACTGAGCTTTGCCACCTTCCCAGGAACATAATGTTAAGGTTTTTCATTCGTAAGAGCCATTGGTGTCTAAACTCAACATTCTGGGACTGAACATTAAACAACGTATGAAGGTTCTCCCAAGGAATACCTTTTGATAGCCCACTACCCACCAAACACACCTTATGAGACTTTGTGGTAATCTTCCTTTTAAGGTAAAGATAGTGTTTTTTATCTTTATCAATCCGCTTTCCGTCACGTTTAATGGGATGTGCGTTGGGGTCTTGGGGAAGAGCAGCGAATTGACATGGGTTCCCATTCGAATCAACGAACTCAACTGGTTCTGATATCAGTTCCCTTTTTTCATTATATAAATCGAAAAACTCTCTTGGATCACCAAGGGGATGGACATTTGGCAAATCTTCTGGGCTTCCTATCTCATCAAACTTTCCAAAATTTTTTGGGTTACCATACTTATCAAAATCAAAGAAGTTTACCTTGTCAGCAATCATAACCAATGCAGCACGAACCATGGGGTTCATTTTACAAGTGGGAACATAACGGCCATAACTTCTAGACACAGGCTCAATGAAATCATTGTCCACAAGCTCTTCGAAGAATCTATTGGCATACCCCTCAGCATATTCCTGAGAGACAGGAATAAGCCCTTCTCCGATCCACCAGTAAATCATTGACCTTCTACTTATGACAGTGTTTTCCGGAAACACCGAAAAACAAAGCAAACAAAGCTTTAACTCACGTCTGAGTTTGTTAAAACGCAGATGTGTAGCCTTGCAAATAGGACTTTCATGGAAGAGTTTGTCATGTAATTGAGGCATTTTTTTCTGTAACCAAATGGGAATGTTGTCTCTCTTTTTACCATCAGATTGTTGGTTCTTTTGTTTGCCGCTTTCATCATATGACAAGACTCTTGCTGGAGTCTTAAGCTTTAACTTGGTAATTGTTTTCTTGAGATCTTTGAGTTCCGTTAGGTGAGCCTTCTCATCTTTTAACTTTTCATAACGGTTATTTGCTTTTTCTGCCTCCTCCCAAATCATTTTCCCGTGTTCTCCAAGTTTAGTACAAATTCTCAAAACAGTTTATAGTTCTTGATCTATCAAGTTGTGTAGACGCATTTGATCCTCTTTACTGGCTGTCTCACCTGAGGGAGTCTTCTTTTCTGTTTCTGAGTCACTCGAGTCAATTTGGGTACTTACATTTGTGTCTTGCTTAGTACCACCGTCGGTAGTCGGAGGATAATTAGCTTGATCAACTGAATTAGGATCTTGAATGGAAGTTGGAACCGTTGTGGTGGAAGTTTTAGGTGACTCATTAGTAGCTATCGTAGTGGCTTGGATGTTGGCGTCAGAGTTAGCAATCTGAGAGGTAGAAGATTCATCTGTTGGTTGATTAGTTTGATCAGCAATGTTAGAATCTTGATTCGAGGGTGCATCGGTAGTGGTGGAACTTTTAGGTGAGCCATGAGTGGTGTTGGCATTAGCATTGGCTTGGTTGTTGGTATTTGAATCTGGTATTTGATTCCCATGGCCATCCTTGTTGGTGTCTAGCTCATTGGAGGCAGTTTGGGTAATATTATCTGTTGTGGGTGAATTTTGAGATTCAAGGTTGGAGATCTCTGTAGCCTGCTTACCGGCATCCGAATCATTGGTAGAGACTTCGGGGGCCAGACTGGCGGAGGTTTCAGGGGTGGTGGTTGTTTGGACAACAGGTGGTGATGAATTGTTTTCGTTACTAGAGGTAGAAGCTTTTGCTGAATCATTAGTTGTGGCTTCAAACTCGGGTGTAGAAGTATTATTGTTTGCATCTGAAGTGGTTGTTTGATCAACTTTTTCCTTCGGTGATGATGATTTATCGGCCGCTATAATATCTTGATTGTTGATGGTAGTGTTAGTAGTTTGTGAGGGCTCATCATATAGGACCTTAGCAGACAAAGAGCTTTCATTGGTTGACATGTTGCTGAAAAAGAACATATATATAGTAAACTATCTTCACATTAACGCTATAACACTAACAAAAGATTTCCATAAGTTCCGCAATTTAATGATTTATATATACATCATTTAATCTTGTTGTAGACATTCTTATCTTATCTTTCCCAAAGTCGGCCCTATAACGTAAGCGGATAAGGCAAAGGCTTTAGGCCATCAAATTTTGAGGCCTTGTTTTAAAAAAATAAGTAAACAAAATTATAAATATAATGCACATTAGTTTGAGTTTAGTAACTTATATAATTTTTTTCCTTGTCGTGGAGTAAGAGCAGTTAGCTCCGCTGCGATTGTGAATGTCCATGGTCAAACCTTTGAAGCTTCACATTTTTTATTTTCGCATGTATGCCAATGTAGAGGCCCTTTTAGGCCCAAAAACATATCTAATTATATATATATATATAGATAAATAATTGAACGAAGGTGCCACCGATAGTGACGGATCTAGAATTTTTTTTCACAGGGGTCGGAAATTTTTGGGTCGCACGAGTATTTAAGTTTTCTTTTCGGTTCGCTTCGTTTATTCCGGTCGGGTTAAATCGGGTCGGATCATATGAAAAAAAAGATAACAAACAAAATACCATATAACAAAAAAGGTAAAACTTAATTAAAAATCATAACTGAAATACGATATATCTAAAAGTTTATACTAAATTATCTACTAAATAAACTAATAAATAGTAAATACTAAATAGTAAAGAAATAATTTAAATGCAACGGAGCAAAAATGGAAAGTTTATTTAAATCTAGACTAATTATATAAGAGAAATCAAATAACTATCAGCTCCGGTTTTCACATTCACCGGAAAATTTTCCGGCGAGTCCAAGTCCCATCTTTTCTTTCACCTTACGTTCTCATTAGTTTCACAGGGGTCGGTATCAAAATTTTACAGGAGTCGGCCAAGATTTTGACATATATACTATACTAGAAAGAAAAAATTCACAGGGGTCGGCTGACCCCGCACCGTCAAGGTAGGTCCGCCACTGGCCACCGATTGTTTTTTCAAAACTTAGCTTGACTTTAAGGCAACTTTTTCTATCAACCAACCAAAGTTATTGATTGCTTTGATGGCAAAATGTTAGTAGATGAGTGTGTTTGGGTTTCATACTACGCAGGATTGACTCTCATTTGATGTTGGTTACATGTATATCATCTTACTATACTATTATAATTTATAACAACACATTTTTTCTATATGTCATTTAACTAGGTTATTCACATAGGATGCCAAGTATATAATTTCTATAAATAAATTATCCACCTAATAAACAATTTAATTTTAAACATTAAGAGCCATCAAATGCATCGATTATAGTTGTTGATGATGAAGTTGAAGGAGATGAACTAGACTTGTTGGAGCATAGAACTGAATGCCTAGACCAGGATGAAGAGATATTAGTAGAAGAAGCAGAGACTAAGATAGTTTCATATCATCTCGATAATCCTCCATTACACATTATTCATATTGATAAAGTCAGGGATGATAATTTGAACACGAATAAAAAGAAGGTGAAGGTGAAGAATAGTGGGCATAATGATAAGAAGTGGGGTCATGTGTGTTCTATAGACATGTCAACCATGAGGAAGAAAGTCTGGACAAGGCAAGTTAAATACCGAGCTTATACGGGAAACTCGGTGGAAAAATGCTCGGTTCGCCTCTGGTCAAAATTTGATGCTTCAAAGATAAGAAATAGGGTGAGGGCTAGGCGTCTTAATTACCAGACTTATGTTGGAAATTCAGAAGGTCAATGTGCGCTCACACTAGCCAACATTTGTTCATTAAACATACTAAACATGAAGGAAGAAGCAGAGCCGAGGTATGTCAAGTACCGAGATTTTATAGGAAATTCGACAGGGAAGTGTCTGCTTAGACCACCGTGAAAGTCATCCCGGTTAACGGTCTGGCTGAAGACGTTAACAAAAACTCAGCGCTAATCGGGAGGCAATCCGGATTTTATTTTCTGTTTGTGTTCTATTTTATTTTTGTAATTGTTTAACTCTTTTTTATTGCAAGCGTACCATTGTAGCAAAAGGCAAGTGTGGGGATGCCACACCGAAAATCTAAAAGTTTGTGGTGTTCGATGAAGAACATATCATTGCTTGGCTTTCTAGGTCTGCTTGGCTTGCTAGGTTTGCTTTACTTACTTGCGATCGGTGTCTAAACTCTTGAAATTTTTATGCGGCTCGTGCTATGAGACAGGTGAACCTTTCACCATTCATGACGCTCGAGGATTTAAAAAAAATGTAATGGTTCACCGACCCGTTCGAACTACTTGGAGTGCGTTAATAATTTGCTATGGTTGATCCAGGTACGTGTATATTTTGTTGTAATTAAAACTTTGTGGGTGTAGTTTCCTAGAAACCCTCACGAGACCTCACTCGTCCACCGGGCTACCGGGGGGGGGGGGGGGTTTAAAGGGCTTGTTGCATATGTTAAATGCAATCGTGATTCCTACGAAAGTAAGTTAGGTCTTTTAACATTTGTACTCATTTAACAAATTTAATTATGAAATTTATTTAACTCGGCTTGGTAATTAAAAATAACAGTTTTGCAAACCGTTTAAAGACCTATCTTAACAGTTTTAAGAAGCGTGTTTCTACTTTTGAGAGTTTGCAGATATTGTTGAGTGAGTTGAAGAGATAGGTTCGCCTACGCTAGCACAAGTGCACATGAGTTACTTTCCTATATCAGGTGATTTCATTTTCATAATTTTCTTTGTTTTGCTTGCTTTTTGTTAAAAGTGTAGCTGTATAAATTGTTTGGACCATCACATTATGTCCGGTTTTTAAATTAATAAACAATAAATTTTAACCCCGTCCCCGTTAATGTTATTTTAAATGCTAAAATTTAAACATTGAGTACAATGTCAACCTAGAGTGCGGGGATGGGGGAAATGAAAATTTTTTGCCTCAGAGTACCTTGATTGTACGTAAAAGCCGGAATTATAACTTGTTAATTGCTGTTATTAATGCCAAGTAGAGGTCTTTGGTCATGGTCAGTTTTTAGGCTTTTCAAAAGTCTTCCTATCAAAGGTTTTTCAAAAAGGGAAATTAAAATGGACCATTTAGATGGGGATAACGAGTCATGAGGACGGGTACACATGTTTCATATCGGCAGCCTAATTCCTCTCGTGTGTTTGGGTGATATTTGTTTTATATATAATACACATAAAATATATAGATATATACACATGTCATATGAGTGCCATTAAAGAGAGTAACCAGTATGTTCATGATATCTAGAACTTGGTTGTCACATGTATATCGAGATCTTAATACCACCACCTGTATGGAGAAATTGAACTGTAGAAAACCCACTTTATATTAGCCTTACATAAATAAATAAAAATAATATAATACTCCCTACCCTACATTATCCTTTAGGAGCCAAATTTGTGCATTTTCCCTTTCATTTGATAAACCCACATTGCAAGTCGTGTTTGCCATGGCCTTTTATTATTTTTAACCCCGTGGATGAAATTCGGTACGTAAAGAGTTGTGTTTAAGTTGTTTATCGAGCATAGTACACAATATAAGTATGTCTCAAAATCAGTATTTGTATGTTCAAAAAAATTGAAAATCAAAGAAAATTTCCAAAAAGAGTTCATGTTAAGTCAGTTCAGTTGTAAATAGCAGTCAGTTTGTAATTTTGTTTGTTTGTATAGTGTAATAAATCGGGTTTCATCCACCATAAGTCACTAAATAGTTCTTATTTGACACCCGAACCTAAGCCATAGCAAAACCTTTAGTCATATTCTTTATGCAACCGGTGGTTAATGGGTGGAGATATGACAGGCTCGCAAGCTTATTACATTGTGTTCACACTCGGTATAGAGGGAAGAAAGATACTAGCACACTTTTTGTCGGTACAGATATTAAACCAAGAGGAGAGATATTATTATCTTATGAGGTGTGTGAATATGTGTCTTAACCGGAAACAAAGTACACTTGTTTGGGCGGTTCCATTGCTTTTAAATGCTTTACTAAATTATTTGGTGGGTTATCAATCTTGAAAGTGTCAGTCTTGGGAATTTGGTATGACCTTATTGACGATTCACCTTATTGACAATTCAGCTTCACTTCACTGATCGACATTTCTTTTTTTGTTATCTTGGACCTATAGTACGAGTATAACTATTTGTTATTACCAGATCAATTATCTGGCTTAAGACCTTTAGTCTTGTTTGCATATTCTTTACCTCGTTCTTTTTTTATTGAACATTTAGTTTAAAAATACTTTTCTTTTTCTAACACGTTTGAACCTATAGTTTAAATCATGTATCTTTTATTCTTATGTTCGGACCTTTAGTCCGAAATGTTTTGTTTTCTAAAATCTACGTTTTCCCAAAACATATACTTATATATACATCATTTAGTTTATATTAATAATATAAACAATATACATATTCATTTACTTACTTAAAATACGTTTAAATAATACTTTTATCTTTATTTATTAATAAAGATTATTTCATTTATTTTCTTTTATTATTCCCGAGGTATCGAGTATACCCTCAACTTAGGATTTTAAGCCTTTTAATATTATATTAATATTTTATTTTATTTGGGCATTATCCTTACCTTGGTTGGCTTATTATACCCTAGACACTTGAGCAGTACTTCGACGCCTTTACGTTTCTCGAACTTCCTTTGATCAACATTTTCTTTGGCACACAAATCAAGGCACACCAATCTTCAACTCTTGTCGGAACATACTTCAAGACATCCTTGGGATCGGCACAGTTTACGAGGTACAATGTCGGGTTTTTGACACTGAAAACGAGGAGGTCTGTGGAACGTTTTACGAGGTAGAGTGAGAGACTGATATTTTAAGAGAGAGAAAGTGTTGTATGTTTGTTGTGAGTGAGAATGAGGGTTGGAGCCCTCAATTTATAGACTAAGTTTAGGACCCATCGCGATACGCGATGGTCCATTGGCAAAGCTATCGTGTATCGCGACGTAGGTTGCAGGAGTCGCTAGTAGCTTTGCCACGTGGCGGACGCAGTGCCACGTGGTGACACGTGGCGGGACACGTGTCTCCTTGTCAGACCACGTCATCGCGATACGCGATGCCGTTGGGTCTAAGGCTGTCGCGTATCACGACCGGGCCAGAAGACAGATTTTTCAATTTTGACCTTGGACTTTGGAATTTGACATTTTTGATCCGTTATTTTTGCACAATGTTACATATATGATCTGTAGTGGGCACATTGCAGAAATACTGACCATGATGCAAGTAACTGTCTCTAGGGCATGTAACCGTCCGCTAAGTGGTCTGTGCGTATGTTTAGTTTCGATGAGATGAGATTGAGACCCATGACTCATTGAACGCTATTGGTGATTGTGTCATAACGAATTATGAAAACCTTTTATTGAGTCAGCGTTATTCACCAGCATATAGTTGACGTACTTTTAAAAATGTTTTCAGATAACCAGGAGTAAAGTATATAAGTGGATATGCCTGGTGAGATAGAAGATCTCTAGGCATAGAATATAGCTGATGGCTTAGCTAAATTTTGTAAACGAAACATATGTAAAACTTGTTTGAAAGCAAGAAATTTTGTAAAATGAAAAGGGTATTTATTTCCATATGTTATGAAAGTAAATATTTTATTAAACATGTTCCACTTTGTAATCAAACTTTGATAAATTAACAGAACCGGTACCAACGTTTGGTCACACAGCTAGGACCCTGAGGCTGGGTGTGACAGTCGTTGGCGCCGGATCAAACATTAATGAGACGAATGTGGTGGTGGAGTTGAATTTTGATGGCGTTGGCTTGCAAGAAAGCAACCCTGGGATTCTTTTCCTAGATCACATGTTGGACATTAGTCTATGACAAATGCTTGTTTGAGGTGCAAGGAGATGTCGGTGGTGGTGGACGGCGATGCGTTGGGTAGAGGTAGTAAAGGAGGTAGGGTTTTTTTTTCTTTAAGAAGAAGAGATTATGTGGTGTGTGAGACATATAAATTTTATCATTGTTTTATTTAAAACAATGTCACATTAAAATTAACGGAGTAAGTGCTCCGTTAGTTAATAAGAAGAATATAAGGTGAAATTTAGGAGTGTCGGGTAACAAATCAAAAATTGAAAGTTTTCCTAGCTAAAAAAAGTTAAAGTCGGAAGTATTAAAAACAAATATCTCTTAATATAAAAATACAAATGAATTTTGTGTGTATACTTGTGAATGTGTTTGTATCTACTCTATATGTGTCATATGCATCCATGTCATGAAAAAATGCTCACATTTAACCCAATATATGAGGTATTTTTTTTTTTCTTTCAAAATGGTGGAAATAGAGGGAAAATATTTACCGTGATTTTAAAAAATATTTAAAAAAAATGGGTTTTTATTTCTCACATTTGCATTTATTTTTTAGGTTTATCTTCTTTTCCTTCATCGATGTTCGATAATGTTCTTCAATAATTGGTTCTTCGATCGTGGCTTCAATCCCTAGACTTCAATAAAAAATGCCATGTTCGATCTTATTATACTTTCGGTTTTTGAATCAATTTTTATGTTTTGTTTTCAATCTGCAGGTTTGGTTCTAGATTGTATTTCCAATTTTGCTTTCTATCATGTTCGGTATTTGATTTCTCAGAATTTTGATTTCGTTATTATTATTATCTGTACTTAATTTCTTTTAGAATATGTTTTCCCTTGTATGTTTTTTTCCTCAATTTCTTCTTTACTGGATTTCTGGAACATTATTTTTATTCTTGTATTTGAATTTTTGTTTATGTCTTGTAATTGGCTTTGATTTTTCATCAGGTCGGAATTGTTGACATTTTTCTATAGAAGAATGAATTCTTTAGCAGGTGATACTTTTGAAAATGCTAGTAAACCGACTTTATATATTTGGCATTGTTATTTTTGTTTGTATTAGACGGGTACCCGCGCGATGTAGCGGGAAACACATACATTTGTAATCATGTAACAAGTTTATGTGTGTTCGTTGTTCGATTTGAAACCGAAAAAAGTTCAAACGGGTCATTGGTTTGATTTCATCATTGATTTTTTTCATTTAACTTTTGGCCGGTCGTTTTTAATTTTCAAATGTTCGTTTCGGTTTTTGACGACAAAAACCGGTTACTGACGGTTTGACCCACGGGTTAATGTAAAAGCCATCAAAACCAGACCGCAAACGCTTATACGTAAAATGTTACTTTTTTTAAATGAAAAAAACTATAACAATATGATACTCAAATTAAAGAGAAAAAAAAAAGAGAAAAACATGCTTGTTTTTATGGTGTAATTTCTTTAAAAAAAATATTAGCGTATGAAAAGGTTCTTAATGTTTAAAAATCATGACGGAAGTTGAGTTAAAAATGAAAATAAAAATCACATATTAAGGATTATAGTTGTAACTATTTTTAAAATTTACAAAAGTTAAGTAAAGTGAAGGGGTTAATCTTGTAACTATTGTTTAAACCGTTTGATTCTTTTAGTGGACAAGTTTGCTCTTATCCTAGATGCATTAAAGGTTGTACCATGTGTTGATTGATTTGTAAATCTCTTAAAACCAATGTGTCTTAATTTACCATTTGATTTGTAACTATTGTTTAATAACCGTTTGATTCTTTTAGTGGACAAGTTTGCTCTTATCCTAGATGCATTAAAGGTTGTACCATGTGTTGATTGATTTGTAAATCTCTTAAAACTAAGGTGTCTTAATTTACCCTCATTTCATAAATTATATATAGTATAGATATGCAATTTTTTTCATGTTTATTTACTTGTACTTTTTCATAAGTACGTATATTATACCTTTTGACTCAAATTGTAAGACTAAATTAATTTTTTAATTAATATACACTATATGGTTGTCTTAATATAATGGAAAAAGATTGCAAAAACATGTTCCTGAACACTCGAATTTATAACTACATAAAAATTTATATTCGGAGGATACCATGTTTACAAATTACAACTGAAATTAGTTATGAAAAAATCTATAATTTGTTGATTGTAAAAAAAAACAAATTAAAAATGATAATAGATTAATTTATTAAAAATAAATTGTAATTGATTATTAGAAGAAGATATAAATAAAAAAAACATTTTGGTAAATACATATAAAATCACCTATTATGGTAAATACTTTTTCTCCGCCCATTTTAATTAAAAAAAAATTGTCCAATATACATATGCGATGTTAAATGAGTTATCTCTTTATAGGATGGAAAGTTGAACCCGAATACATTCTGAGCATGCAAATCATGTCAAACACACAAACCTCGTACATGATATATACAGTTTTTCACAAGGATTGATATGAATAGTATCCGTTTAACTCAGCATACTTTATTTTATTTTATTACAAAATGAGAATATAAAATTACAAATTTATAACAATAAATATGAAATTTTTCTAGAATAACTATGTTTATATTATGAAAAGTGATCTTTTCTCTTTGGTCTTTTAACTTATTTCCTTAAACTATACGTTCGATTTAAGTTATCACATGGAAACCAATTTAACAAATTAAGTATAAAGTTAATTGAGTTAAATAACTCAACCTGCAACCCGCAAGTGACTAGAAAACAACCTGTTTAGCCAAATATATTCACGGGTTCGATCATAAACTATAGAACTCCTTAAACAAATACACAAACCTGTAAACTTTGAGTCAGATTTGTATCGTTTTATAAGTTCACACTCCTAACTATAGCTATGTGTGTGTGTGTGTGTTTGAGAGAGAGAGATGGAACCTGAATAGAAGAACCCAATAACTTCCTGTCCTGTTGCCTGATTGTAAAAGTTGATCAACTACAATTTAATTTGTGGTGTAAGTGGATATATTTGTATGCCAAATTTCGATAGTACTGGATTCTTGTGGATGTTGTCCAACTGAAGAATAATTATCTGCAATGGTTGCAAGTTACACCCCTCAAGATTCTTCCTCCACACATTTAGGGGCATTAGTCGAGTTGAATTTGAATTCTAGCTTGATGAACTTAGATCTTGAATCCGTGAAGAAACCGAGTGATAATCTATGGATCCGAAAATAAAAGAGAGGTTCTGATAGTGGTATAAAGGCTTTAAGGGTTTAAAAGTTATTTATACCCTCTAATCTCATGGATTATGATTTTTTTGTAATTCTAGGTGGTTTAGGAGACCCCTTCGGCCCTTTGTATTTGTAGGTGGTTTGTTTAATTTTTTGTAAAAGTAGATAACTCGCATTGGGGGCCCGGCTACGAGTTTAACCACCAATCATAAACTCGCAATGGGGGACAACGAGTTTAAAGAAAATCTTACAAAACTTTTAAACTCGCAAGGGGGAAAACGAGGTTTGAACACATCAAATCACTTTCAGAAATTACTCATGTTTTTATTCCGTGCATATGTTTAGAGTAAGAATCTTGCAACCCATTTGCAAATCATATGTTTTTTATCCCCTCCAGATGTTTTATATATCAAATCCCACGATGTTGAATAAATATAGGTCCAGTTAAGAAAAGTATGGTAAGTGGCGGAGCCACATAGTGTACACCAGGTTCGGCCGTCCTTTTTGATCTTATATATAACATATTGTATCGAATTAACAAGTGAGCCTAGTATCGTTTTAGAGCATTCTCATCTCATTCCTCATCTATATCTCTATAATTACACTAAAAAACACTATATTTTCCTCTCATGTTCAATTAAATAATAATTTTTTATACATTTATCATTACAGTTTTCTCTCTCCTCTACTCACAACCAATCAAACAAATATTAAAAAATAAATAGGGGCAAACAATGTTCCCCAAATGTTTCCCCAAATTTACAAAAAATCACTACATTTCTCTCTCCACCCTATAATTTACACTCACAATCACTCTCAACCCCACTCTATAATTTACAAACTTCCCACACATAATTATAGGGGATGAGATGAGAATGCTCTTATAAAGATATTTAAACTCGTTAATTATGAAAAAAAAAATAGAAATCAATATTTTTTTATGAAATCTAAAAGTTTTAAAATAACTATAATACTAATAAACATTACAAATGAACTGGTAATAACTCATATATAGTTTATAAAAAAAACTCTAAAAGTATTCATAAAATGGACCAATAATAATCAGTTAACATTTTTAAACATAATACCTAAATAAAATTTAAATAATAGTTGTGATTGAAAGGAGTTTTTTTAAGTCACGATTAAAGATGTTATTAGTAGTTTTTAAAACATGAGAGAGCGTAGAGAACAATTATAATATATAATATCTTTTTTTATTTAGAATAACTTTGTATTTTATTGATTGTTGATGGCGTGCTTTTGTTATGATATTGATATTGCATATTATCTATCTAACTGGCCTGACCCGACCCATTCGGGTCCGAAATTTTGGCGTCGGAAAAATCGAGCACCTAAAAATCCTGAACCCATAGGAAAAAAATTTATAGATCCGACACTGGGTGTAGTGATATGTTACGCTGGTGAACATATTTGAAACATACAACGCATTATGGTGTGCTTATAAATAATAAAAGAGGAAACAAAAGATATTTTTTATTTTTGTAAAAGTTACGCATAAAAGCTTTTGGAGAACCCGTGGCCACATCTTGTTTTCTTTTTTCCAATAATCTATCGTGGGAATCTTTGTTGAGAAAGATCTACCATATCAAACATATGTAGGGAATAAAAACATGGGTAATTTCTGAAAGTGATATGAATATTCAAACCTCGCTGCCCCAAGAGTTTTAAAGTTTTGTCAGATTCTCTTTAAACTCGCAAGGGGAGGCTGCGAGTTTATAGTTGATGGTTAAACTCGCAGCCCCTCCTTACGAGTTATCTACTTTCACAACAAAATCAAACAAAACACCTACAAATACAAAGGTACCCCCTAGACCACCTAGAATTACAAAAAATTCCATGGATCATTTAAACCCATCCTTAAATCCTTATTAAACGTTAAAAGTTGGGATGTTACACAAATTAATGAATTTATTAAACGCAAAAATAAAGCGAAAGAGAAAAAAATTAGGAAATGAGGAAATCTGAAGCTGATCAAGTTCCAAAGGCATGGATGATCCATCACTAGTATAGTAAGGATGTGTTTATGCACCAACTTACACAGCTCACAAATGTTCACTGGATATTCGGTTACATAAATAGTAGTTAACACGAGTTTTAAGTGAAGCACTCAACACAAGGGATGAAACAAATATGGTCATAGACTCGTATAGAAATTTAATTTCTACCGACGCCAATAAATATACCCTTTTTTTTAAATGGGTTTAATTTTAAATGCTAAATTCGGTTAACCGGGTGTAAAAATGGGGATAGTGAACAAAACGTCAAGACTGGTAAGGATGCAACATGGAAAACTAGTGAATAATGCTGGACTTGGGGGGGGGGGGGGGGGTGAGGAGTATGCTTTAATCAAATTCATGCAATTTTTATATTCATGGTCTTAAAATGCATAACTTATACAAGTTCTAATGCAAGCAACATGTGGCAAACACAAAAATGTACATTAGAATGATCGAGCATGCGAATATATGACATGAAAATGATAAAAGAAAAAAAAACCCAAAGTACTCACGGAATTGGACAGAATGGGTAGTGTAAAACTTGTTCATTAATATGTTTTCAACCTGCTACGCTGCTATGCCCTTAGATATCCCATTCTTATTTATAAAAAACAAACTCAATGATTCTTCGACTCATGTGATCCAAGGGGTCAATGATGATACTGGAATTGAGATAATCGGATGGGTCAGTGCTCGGTCATCTATCTAAGTGGCTGTTAAAAAAATTTGTGATCATGAGGGATTCCATAACCAAAACGTTCTAAAACTAAGAATGCTTAACGGATTTTATTTAAGACTTGTAATTTCTTTAAAAAAATTGATGATGTTGCGACTTGATTAGCATTAATCTTCATTAAGTGCCACCTAATTTCCTACAACATATATACATACCACGTGAATAATGAAGTGATCCCTTTTTTTTAAGCCCTGAATACGTTTTCTTTATTCTGTTTTCTTTTTACTTTATGCTTTTCATTGCTTAATTGTTATTATACTTTGCTCTGTTAGCACGTACACAGCACGAGATTTGAGTAGCTTTATGTTCCATTTTTTGTATACAGTATTATTTAATACGTATCTTCCTTTTCTTTCTAACGACGATTTAATTATAACAAGTTTCAGAAAAGACCTTTAACGTCTTCAAGCATACTTCAAAACTTTAAAAACACTTAGCAACTGGTGGTGGATCCAAGAACAAATTTTACAATGGTTGAAAGAGAGCTGATGTCAAAATTTCATAAGGGTCGATCGGGATTTCAGCATATATATATATAAGGTTTGGATCAAATACAAATGAAATTAACATGCTAAACGTGAGAATCAAGTAGAGTAATTATATATACAAGTAGAGTAATTATGTAATTACTATATGATAATTACTCTACTTGATTCTCACGTTTAGCACGTCAATTTCATTTGTACGTCAATCATATATATATATATATATATATATATATATATATATATACCTTTAAAAAAATTTCCACAGGGGTCGGCCGACACCTACACCTTTGGTGTAGGTCCGCCAATGTTAGCAACTAATCATTTTATTTATTTATCTAAGGTGTAGGTCCGCCAATGTTAGCAACTAATCATTTTATTTATTTATCTTACATGTTATTATCTGAGAGTAGTTATAGGTACATATTTATATCATTAATTATGATTACATATCCAATCATATGTTTACATACGGGTAATAACCAAGTTGCATGTATGTGTGTGATAAACAATTTACATGTGTCATTTCCATATTGCAATTATATACTTAAGTTACAGATAAGAAAAATTTCTTGATTTTACAGTGTAACTTTTTTAAACATAAAATGTCATATAAAAATTGTACACAAAGAAACAAAAAATTAGTAGAGCTGGAAAAAAAGTCAGTTAATGTGGCTAATAAAAACAATATACTCTTCGGGCGGTTGGTTTCTCTAGAATTAGTGTCAGACTGGGTCATTAGCGTTGTCTGCGAGCATAGGCGTGTGTGACCTTTTGCTAATTCATCATATTCGGGTGGTCAGACTTTTTTGGTCGTTAAAAAAATTCTAGACATATAACATATCGGGTTTAAGTTTGTACATATCATATGGCAACTCATGTTGATTATGTATTATTAATGCGATCCATTAATGTCTAGGGCTTGTTTGGTAGACTCTTAATGATTTTATTAAGAGTCTAACTCTGAATTAGTCGAAGGTAGTGTATGGTTCACTAAAAAGTCACTTCTTAATAGTTCATGGAGTCTCTTAATGTGTTAGAAACATGTCGAATGGTTCGCATGCTACTTCTTAATTGTTCAGATATCTTAATGATTCAACACAAAATTGCCAAACTATGTTAAAATAAAGGTACGTGATAATTTTGTCATTTGTTTAAAAAAAGAGTAAAATTACTTAAGTCAGTATTAAATAGATTAAATATGTTAATGACCTGAGGTTGTTTGGTAATCTAGTATTGAATCATTAACATGGCTGAATGATTAAGAAGTAACATCTTAATCAATTGGTATGTCTCTGAAACTTAACCATTAAGAGGCTTTGTAACCCATTAAGAGATTTTTTTCAATAAAACACGCTCCACATATGGCAAATTCACAGATAACCTCATGCATAATGAAATCATTAAGAGGTTACCAAAATCATGTAAAAAGTAATTATTGAATGACCCAATAAAATAATCACTCTTGATTGAGTGAGAGACACTATTATAAACGTGAGAAATTTTCAAGATTCGAAAATGCACATCCAAACATCCTACATCTATGGAAATTGCTAAGAGTTAGAGCATCCACAGCCCATTTCATATATTTTTCCCTATAATTTAGCTAAAAAACATCATTGCACAAATTTATCTATCATTTTTTAAAATTCTTTCACATTCTATTCCCTATTCATATCCATAAATTAATGCTTTATTACTTTTTTCTCTTTTGTTGTTATATAGTGAATGGTGATTGGAGGATATGTGATATATTATATGGTATGGATCAAAATTGAGTCCCTATATTTAGGGTTTTACTTTAGTTGTCATATAACTCATCCATATAATAGGGAATGGATTGGAGAGGTGATTTTGATGGTTTTCTTAATATTTACCATAAATTATATGGATTTAACAATTTTAGACAATGGGTTAAGAATGCTCTTAAGCGATTAGTGTTGGATTAATCTTGCGTAACTACAAAGGGTTAATTGTTGTACTTAATAAACGTATAGGGTTTTTTTATTTAGTTTTTCTCCTAGTTTGATTCAAATAATTTCTAGTTTGATTACAATTGCTAGGGTTGTAATATAATTAATGTAATTCTGTAATCTTAATTCATTACAACAAATCAATTGAATCTTTCAATTAGATGGCGATAATGTACAAGCAATCAAGAGGTTTCGGCTTTTTTTTTCCATCTTACGACCTTTAAATATAAACGTGTTTTTGTTGTTTATGTTTTGATGTAATTCAAATCAAACCCAATTTTTCACGATTATGTATAAGTCATCGAAGCGTACAAGCCATCAAAGTTGCTTCAACGATTAATTTTTTTTATCTTTTAAAATTTATGATGTTTTATGAAATTTTGGATTTTATGTTTCGACATGATTTTCTTTCACAGGTGAAGTCCATGTCGTCAAAACTGAGCCTCACAAATAGTGACGCCTCCACCATCGAAGAACCACGCGCAATTCCTCCTTCACCTCCTCTCTCTCTCTCTCTCTCTCTCGATCTCTCCATCCTCGTTTCTCAATCTGTATGTCGATTTTGAAAAGAAATGACTATGAGGGACATGTACATTACAAGTGGTTAAAATTTGTGATGCTACTTAACTATGGATTGAAATTATGCATTTACTGGTTGTACACATGCAGCAAATGTTGTAAAGAGCAACAGTAATACTCACATCAAAAACTTGTTATTTAAAGGTGAGGTTAATGTGTTTTGTCTCCATAGTCATAGCCCACCTTTTTTTCTTTTTTCTTTATATATATGGCCTTGGAGGCTCCATAAGAAGTCATCTACTTTGGATATTGAGTGTTTCTTTTGTACCTGCCTTGTCTTCTGGTTTGTATCCACCACTCGAAGAACAAAACATCACCTTTATACAGTTTTCTTCTTCAGGTATGATGATACCGAATCAAGTTTTTTTTTCTTTTACGTGTTTAAATATACTTTGTATATGATGGTTTATGTTTTTATAAAGAGATCTGGAGTTCAATCTTGTTCTTATGTTATACCCGAAGAAATAATAATGCACATTAAAACGTGGCTAACTATATTATAATGTTGAGCGATGAACCATTGAACACAATAACATAAGTAACTACACATGAACTAAAACACAATAACATCATGTTTTTAATGGAGTAAAACACAATAACAACATCATGTTCTTTGGGGTTTGTCGGCTTTACCGGCCACTCTCCATTGTTTTGAATCGTTTTCTTCTTCCATATGTTTTTGACATTATCTGAAACACAATAACATCAGATAACTATACATGAGCTAAAAGGCAATAACACCATGAACAATCGATACCATTGTCTTCATCAATTATGGTTCCCGGAAAGACTTTGATAATTATGAATCCCATAGAATTAGCAAAATAATATAACAACTTGATAATTATCAAGAGTATCAACAAAAACAAAAGCCAGTAACGCATACACACACACACTGAGACCTAGTGTGGTCTTGAGATGCACACACGAGACTTATTGTGATTTTAAACAAGTCTATGTGTCATCTTCCTATGGTTTCTAAAACTTATTAAAAAATAAAGCATTTTTATTTGAACCCTTATATATGATCAGAATCCTAATATCCGTTAATCTTCGCCTTCTATAAATGCACCCATACTGCCTCTTGTTAGAATACATAACCCTAGATTTAGTGTAGTCTTGAGATGCCTCAATAATTAGCCAAGAAATCATCCCGATGTATGGTGTGTTTATCAACTTACTCGGGAGGCTATATATCAGTAAATAAAAAATATGGTCGTTTAATTGTCAAGAAGTGAACTTCCCAACCAACTAACGGTGCTTATATTAACAAATGAATATAACTAAACTTTATTTTTAATGTAGAAGCATGTACAAACAAATATATAAATGTCTCCGTGTTTTTGTTCGTTTAAATAGTTCGATTTAACTCCCTCAATATTCGCCCAATTCATTATAAATATTGTACGCTAATTTAGATAAAGCTGCGTGAAAGTGTTAATGTTGGCATAAATCAGTTTAAAATGGATTATGCTTGAAAGTCACTACTAGAAAATTAGACATTTTTCTACGACTGATTTCGTGGGAAATCTGTTGGAAAACCCACTTTCCAACAATTTTTCAACAACAGGTGGTGTTAGAAAAACACATGTTTGAAAATTGTTTTAAGCCGTTTTCCAACAACTTTTCTTACAAAATTGTTACAAATACACACCTATGCAAACTTCATGACAACTTTCCTATAAAATCTATTTTTGGGTCTATTTTTCATTTGGGGTTAGTTTATACAAGCGTAATAAAACAAAAGAAATAGTTGATAAGCATTTTTTTTTTGTTAGAAGTTTGTTGGAAAGTTAGCAACAATTTTCCAACGAAAATCCTATTGTTACTATTCTATTGCAATATTGTAGGAAAATTAGAGCTTATTGTTTTTGTTGGAAATTCGTTTGAAATCTATTGGAATTACTTATCGTGGGAATTTTGTAGGAAATTCGTTTGACATGTTTGTAGGGAAAGGACATGTTAATGCTGACTATAGATTCAACTATTCACTTAAGTTTTAAAATAATTTTTATTTAAAATAATTTTTAGCTAGACATTGGTGCTAGAGGTGCACAAATCGGGTTTTTTATGTACCCGGGTTCGGGTATGAAACCGGGTTCGGGTATGACCGGGTATTGGAAAATCGGGTATTGGTAATAACCGGGTAGGGTTCGGGTCCGGGTATTGCCTCTAAAAACCATACCCTATGCATCGGGTTCGGGTAGGGTATAGAACCGGGTGTTCTAAAACCGGGTATTTGAATACCCCATTTTCGGGTATTGAAAAAACCCTATTTGTGGGTTTTTTCGGGTATTTTTCGAGTATATATTGGATTTTTTAATAGGTTACACTTTTTAGGAGTATTTTTCGGGTATACATCGGGTATTTGAAATACCCGGTTTCGGGTATTGGAAAAACCCGGTTCCGGGTATGGAACCGGATAGGGTTTTCAGGTATTACCGGGTACAAATCGGGTCCGGTTCGGGTTTTGGTGCCGAAATGCATACCCTATCCGTACCCTACGGGTAGGGTCGGGTATTAAAAACCCGGGTATTAAAAAAACCGGTTCCGGGTTTTTATTTCGGGTCCGGTTCCGGGTTCGGGTTTTTTTTGCACCTCTAATTGGTGCTGCCATTCTTGAGCAAGACCATGTTTTCTAGTAGTGAATTTAAAAACAGCTTATTGTCTTATTGGCTTTTTCAAAAAGTTATTTTGAAAAGTCAAGATTTTGGGATTTTAGAAAATTAACTGTTTTTTAACCATTTCAAAAAGCTAAAATACTTTTAAAAAAAGCCAATAAATCAATAAGGTGTTTTCAAACTCAATCCCAAACATGCTCTAATTAAGATGCATGAATATATCTAGTTTAGATTAATCACAGCAACAACTTGTATCTTAATTATGATGCTCAACAGTAGGATGTATCAATCTTGTGCAGATAGCTTAAAGAAGCTATTGCAAAGCAAGCTAGCAAAAATGAGGAGAATGATGCTGGATCCAATCCCTCCAAAACTGAAACAACTATGGGATACATGCGACCTACGAGCCTTCATCATCTTAAGTCTTTCGTTTCAAACGTTTCTGATTTTCGTTGCTCCTTTGCGAAAACGATCAAAAAGCAACTGGATACTCATATCATTGTGGTGTGCGAACTTGTCAGCCGATTGGGCAAATAACTTTGCTGTTGGGCTTATCTTGAACAGCCAAGGGGATCCTGGTGAGAGCTCAGAGAATAAAAAAGGTAGGACCGCTGTGGAACATGAAGACCTTCTTGCCTTCTGGGCACCGTTTCTTTTGATGCACCTTGGCGGTCCGGACACCATTACTGCTTATGCGTTGGAGGATAATGAGTTGTGGGTCCGGCATGTTCTTGGTCTTGTCCTGCAATGTAGCTGTTGTTTATGTGTTTATTATGTCACTTCCACAAAATGGGCTATGGATTCCCACAGTGTTGATATTCTTGACAGGGATGATCAAATACATTGAGAGATCCCGTGCGCTTTATCTTGCGAGTGTGGATAAATTCAAGTACTCGATGCTTAAAGAAGCTGATGCGGGCAAGAATTACACTAAACTCATGGACGAATTATCTAATATGAAGAAAGCCAATCTACCCGCAAAAGTAGAAGTGATCTCCGAGAAAGACGCAATGGCCAAATCCACCATCAAGGCTAACAAAGGGGGATTAAAAAACTTGGACATAATATGGTTTGGTCATCAGTTCTTCAAAAAATATGTCGGTCTTTATGTTGATATGATTTTCAATCTAAAGGAATGGAATGAGACCCGCAAATTCTTCCTCGACCGGACTGCTAGAGACCCATTCAGGGTGGTGGAGGTCGAGTTAAACTTCATGTATGAAGTTCTCTTCACCAAGCTTCGGGTGGTGTATACTACGTTTGGAGCCATTAGTCGGATTTTCTCTCTAACCGGGGTTTGTTTAGCATTCGTTTTATTCGCACTGAAAAGCAAAAGCAAGTTCCGGGACACTAATGTTATGATCACCTATGCTTTGCTCATTGGTGCATTGGCTTTGGATATAAGTGCTCTAATCATGCTCTTCTTTTCCGACTGGACCATCATACATTTAAAGAAAAAGGTGGATGGTGCACCTCACAACAGTCTCAAGATCAAAATGATTAGAGCACTTCTCAGACTCCTGACCGAGGGCACTGAAAAACCTAGTAGATATAGTCAAATGCAAGTTATAAACAGATCAAGGTGGTCGAAAACCATTCCGTCTTACAATCTTATCGACTACTGCTTGCACCCACTTAAAAAACCATGGATAGACATTGTCGACGTGTTGGGGCTTACCGGCTATCTTGATAGCATAGTTTACGTAAAATGGATGAAATTCGACCGAGAGCTTAGAGACTTCATCTTCAAGGAGTTAAAATCAAAAGCCAAAGAATCCGCAGATGACTTGACGATAGCGAAAGAGTTAAGTTCCTCGCGAGGTGATTGGGTGCTGGAAACGCAAGGCTGCTGGGATAGCCTAGTGAAATATATTTCAGATGTCGACTACAATCAAAGTCTCATTCAATGGCACGTGGCTACCGAGATATGCTACAACTGTGACCTCGCAGATAAGGGAGAAGCCACCGAAGAAATGAAAATCTCGAAACTATTATCTGATTATATGTTGTACCTTCTATTCATGCAATCAAGCTTGATGTCAGGTGTGGCGGGTGTTGGACAAATACGGTTTCTTGATGATTGCGCAGAGATTTGCGCGCAAGTTAAAAGGATTTCGGACAATGAAAAATATATGGTGTCTGTAGGAGAAACGGTTAGAGGCAGAGATAAGCAGATGATTGTTTGCCAAGGTATTCGTAATGCATCAGCCGAACTGAATTCCATGTTATTCGAAAGTTGCAGTTTGGCGGAAGAGTTGTTGAAGAAGGAAAATAGATGGGAGATTATAAGCAAGGTATGGGTGGAGATGTTGTGTTATGCTGCGAGTCACACACCCGCCAACATGCAAGTAGCACAAGTGAGTAAAGGTGGTGAACTTATCACCATAATTTGGTTGTTGATGACTCACTTTGGTTTGGGAGATCAGTTCCAACACAATAAGCGTAAAACAGCAGCACAACTCTTTGTTGGCAAGTAGCTTGAAGGACACAAACAAATTTACCAGGAGTATCACTGACAAAATTTTATAAATAATACGTATTTTGGTGTTTTTGAATGAATAAACTTAGTCGTAATTACCTTTTGTGTTTGTTGTTATAAACTACGCGTGTACTAATGTAAGCAATTCAAAGTTCATAAAATACACATATTTTGATTCATTGGGATCGTGCCGAACTCGTTTATAAGAAGACAAAGATATAAATAAAAACACACAAAAAGAGAAAAGAAAAAAACAACTAAAATGAATGAGACCCACCATTTTAGATTTTTGAAAGTCTGTTCCCACAAATCTTAAACCTCCAAAAACCATCTAATAGTCCATGCCACGATATACGGCCTTTTCCTGCCGTTGACAAATGCCACGTAAGCAGATACATAGGTTGGTGCTCGGGAGTTAAGATACGAACACAATACCATCACTACGTTGACATAAGCCAAAATGCAAGGATCGTACAGTGTTAAATGCTCAAGCCATTCTAACTTAAGTCTTAGGACTAAATCTAACTTCAACTAATTTTATTCCTTTAGCCCCTTAAAAGCCACCTACCCGGCATAAGGTACAGTTTACTTACACTAATGGTTAGTAGGGTGTTGGTTGAGTTTTATAACTTTTACAGTAACGAGTTCTCGTGGTTCGTAAAAAACACCCGGGGAACTGCAAGTTAGCTTGATGTAGGCTCACCAAGATCTTCATAAGGTCTAAGTATTCACGGAAGCTACTAAAAACCTCTACAAAACCTAAAGCCTAAACTATAAGCCCTATGTAGTGAAGTTAAAAAGAATTGAACCACTGTTAGAGCCACAATATCATTTATGCAACTAGGTTAACTACTTTTCCTATCTCAAAAAAATCTCCATGTAGATCTATAATTTGCTTCTTTCTTCTGAATAGAAAGATCAACAACGACAAAGAATAGATACAACTAGTACAAGTCACATTACCATATTCAACTATGATTAGAGAGAACCGAAGCAAATTCCGCCCTAATAGTAGCTTGACCGAGACTGATATTGGTTATGATTTGGTGCATTTGGAGTGTGATGTCCATATAACTTTATTGGATCAGGAGCTCCATATGTTGAACCTTCAAAGAATAAAATGATGCAAAATTAACACCAACAAAAAAAGCGACATTTTCTGTCCCTAAAGATGCAAAAATTGAATCTATATCCATGCCATATACACACAAAGTGGTTATGTGATCGCATCTCTCTTTCCCCCAAACAAGTGCTTTTGTGGTTCTAGCATTTCTCTATAAAAAACTGGTTCTTTAATGAACGTGCCGCATATGTACTTATGTACATATAATACACATACGTAAAGGGTCTCTTATGATCACGTATATGAGGCTAAAAGCATCAAGTTTACATGATGATGAGTATATGGGCACACAAGTATTTGTAGCATGAAAAAAAATCCACAAATAGAAATGTGTTACTAAAGGGTGAGCAACTAGAACCATGTATCTAATTTCTAAACAAGGAATCAAATAATAAGCTGAGTACATTTGGTTTGATGTAACAAAAGAGCTGATGGCATTAAAAATTTCAACATTAAGGTGAGAATGTGATTTAATTTATACATTTGATGATTTATTAACCTCCCAAATAACCTTATTAATAAGTTTGGATCTTTTTTCCTGTAAGTCGCTGTAATCATGATTAATATATTAACTAACTATCACATTAAAAAGAAACAAAAGAAACGTCCAACATCCTATTATCTTTTCTAGTTTTTAGTTTTAACTACCATGTAGCTAGCTTTTCGAAACACATCCTAAGGATTCTACTTTCTAGTTATGTTTAAACTTGAGAAATGGAATATACGATGGGCATACTTAAATTAGAAGTGTAAAAGAGCCGAGCCACTAATGAGATACTTGGGACTGCTGGCTAAGTGTTTAAACCAAGCCCTGGCCTATATTGAAGTTAATTCAATAAATGAGCCTAAACAAGCCAGTTATTTGAGAGAAAAATAATCTTTATATATTACAATAAATGTATGGTTACGTAATATGTAGTATCATACATATAAATGTGATAATAATATATATTACCTTATATATAAAGTTATAAAGTTATAAACTTAAATATATAGAAAAATAACTATACACACACACACATACAAGTAATATAACTTTGGGACTTGTGAGATTCACTTACCATGCCAAATTGATGTAACAGGAGAATGAGTTGAAGTGTGCATATCAACCTGACGAGCAAAAGACAGTCCACCAAAGGCATTGTACAGAGATGAAGACCCTGGTGCATAGCCTTCTACAGGGGCAGGATGGTAATTTGTGTTTGCAGTATACTGAGGAGATATATCCATTGTTTCATTACTTGCAGTATGGTAGAATGAGATTCTCTGATAAAAGTTGGAAGCGGTGATGGGAGCTGTTACTCTGTGCTCATATCCACGGTAACTACGACGATGATTCAAATCATCTCTAGGGAGAAATCTGCCTGAAATTAAATCATCAGGTATTTTGTTTATTTATTAAGTTTGATTAACATTGTCAAACATTATAACTCGTGTCTAGTCCACCCCTGGCCTAGAGAAAAAAAAAAGAGTGGTTCATGTGGGGTGGAGTCAAGGCGGGTAAGTATGATACAAACCGAGCTGAATTGACCTGAAACACTTTCTGTCCAAAAGTTTTAATTAATATTATAAGCAATCAGTGAACCAGATATGATTTTATAACAATAATATCATTTCAATAACCGTCCAATTTTATAAGTAAAACTAGGGGTGTGCACGGTTCGGTTCGGTTATTAGCCTCAACCAAATTAACCAATCGGTTTTCGGTTACACAGATGGTCCCTATGGTTTGGTCCAAATTTTGAAATTCGTTCACAAAATTTAGAAGTCACAAGATTTAAATAATATTAATAATAAAAATAACTATAGTAACAATCATAATACAACAACCATACCCAGTAGAAATTCCACCCACAACAAAGCTATTTGGTAGGGTCTGGGGAGGGTGAGATGTAGGCATACCATACCTCTAGCCCAAGGGATAGAGAGGTTGTTTCTAGTGAGGCCTTCGGCTCTATTATACTAACAATTATAATATAATAATAACAATAATACAAAGAATGTAATAATGATAATAATAATAATAATAATAAAACAAGGGTTAAACTGTAACTTTTAAAAAAGCAAACAAGTAAAGGAGTTAAAGTGTAACTTTTAAAAGGACTAAATAGTAATTTTACCTCACACATGGGCTATATTCGTAACTTGTAAACTTTAGTGATGAAATCCATAATTTGGACCAAACCACAGGGACTATCCATGTAATTAACTCTAAAATAATTTAAGAGGTTATATACATCAAATATAAACTTCCGACTTTTGACCTGTTTTAAATTTTTAGCATTTTTATTATTATTTCACCTGATACGTAAAGCATAACCTAAACCGACCCATACATTACTAAACGAGTAGAAATTGCTACTTCTACAAGCCACATAAGATTTCAAATGAAAAAACATGATACCTGATGGAATCGCCTGATATTGTAATGTGACGGTGTTAGAAATTCCTGAAGTTGGATGACATAAATGTTGAGTTCTAATGCCTGATTGCAATTTTGCTTTCATTTCATCCAAACATTTCTCTGATTCGGTCATGTTGAGCTCTATGTATACAACCTATAAATTAGAAGAGTAACATTTAACAATCACGAAATAATATAAATAACTGCAGGTGTGTGTAGGATTAAATGTATAACACGGTCATAGAGTGAGGACCTGATCAAAATACTCATCTGTCCCAGGCATATCCTTGCTCCTAGGCAAAACAAAATTGGCTGAAAGTACCAAACAGCACAATTAATAATAAATGATTCAATAGTAAAAATGATGACAATCTATCATTAAAGGGAAGTTTGAAGTCTCAAATTTTATTTTGAGTTCGGATTTCTAACAATTTAGAGCGAAATAGTACATTTGGTTGAGCTAGATAAAAAATAATAAATATGATTATTGAGACAATGGTAAGTTACCTATATGTTAAACACATAAACCCTAACACGACACAAGTTTCACGAGTTGATGCAAATACAACTCATGTTACATTGTTACCCGAATTGTTATTTAGTTAGAATTTTTTGCAAACTAACTTTAAAATTACAAACTTACAACAGCAAACATAGATTGGTATAACTATAAAATAAATAAGTTTAAACTTTAGACTATAAAGTTGATGCTCATTTCTTGTTGATCTTTTAAATTTTGTCATTAAAATTTAAACACCCAATCAGTTTTAGTTATGATATATAAAACCTTATTTTAAAGATGATAAAAATAAACAAGATAAATGGGTCAATGCACAACCCATTTAGCTAAACATACTCAAACCCGCAAATTTCATGTCAGGTTTGTGTCATGTTTTCGTTTCGTGTCAGAAATTCACACCCCTATTAACAAAGTACCTATCATTTCATTGACAGCTTCAGCAGGAACCTCGTTTCCCATTTCTCTAAATCTTTTCTCACTGCGAGCTTTGAGATCTTCGGGCCGAGAGAAAGCTACAACTGCAATCTGATTTTAACCATCTTTTTATTTACAATCAGTTTATTCTCTACATGTTACATAAATAATAAACTGATGATGTTTACCTTCTGATAATTAGCAAAAGGCTTCAATTTGCGCTTACGAGCACTCTTGTAAACATTTGTCTGGTCTATAATTAAATTGCACGGTCTTTTAGAAGCTCGGGTTAATAATGTATTAAATATTGTAGTTGCACGGTCCATTAAGCGATCAAACCGCTCACCATAGTTTTGCTTGCGTAGCAGACCAGGAACCTAAGAAGGGTCAATTCAGTTATGTTGTATCTCTTACTTATAAAACAACATCAACAAGTTTAATCAAAGAAAACTGGTCAAATGGGTTGACTGGGCCTGGATTAAATGTCACCCAAAGTGTATTTTAAAAACATAAGCACCTTATAGATTATTTTATCCAAGAAACTATATCACTTTTGAAAAAAAAAAATTGTATTCATATTTGCCATTATAATTAACTTATAAGATAAAAGAGTTCAAGCAACAATATTTCTGATAATAAAAAAAAAGTAGGAGTGTAAACAAAGCAAGTTGGCTCGTGAGCGACTTGAGATCGGCTACTTAAAAGCTTGAATCGAGACGACCTTAAACGGGAACGAGCCTTAAAAATAGCTTGTTGTATAAGCGTGCTCAAGCCCGAGCTTCATCTACAAGCTCGAGCTGGCCAGTGAGACTAAATGAGCCACCTATTATTTATATAACTCATACTTAATGTATTAAATATGTATAAATTTACATAATAGTACTTATTATATATAAAAATATGATAAAAATAACTACATAATATAAATATGTTATTTATAAAAAACTATTAACTATAATTGTTTATAAATTATAAAGAATGTATAAAAATTATATAAAAAATAATAAGCGATCTGAGCTCAAGCTTGAAAACGACTCACGATCCGAGCACGACATTTTATAAAAAGAGCGCGAACAAGCCTGGCTTGAGCTTGAGCTCTAGTAACTCAGAACCAGCCTAGCTTGAGCTTGAATAAACGACTCACGAGCCAAACTCAAGCTTTAGAAAAAGTGCTCAAAATGAACCGAGCTAGAGCTCCAGCTCGCATAAGTCACAAGGAGCTGAGCTCGAGCTTGAAAAAATGACTCACGAGCCGCGCTTGAGCTTTATAAAAAGAGCTCGAAACGATCCGGGCTCAATCCTAGTCGAGCTCAGGCTCGGCTCGGCTAGTTTACACTTAACAGTTAACACTAACAAAAAAAAATACACCTTCATTTGATCCAGAGCCAAAATGAGCCGAGCCGAGCTCGAGCTTGAAAAAATGACTCATGAGCCGAGCCTGAGCTCAAGCTTAATTCATAAAAAGAGCTCGAAACAAGCCAATCTCAAGCTTAGTCGAGCTCGGGCTTGGCTCGGCTCGTTTACACTAACAAAAACAAAACAGACCTTCATTTGATCCAGAGCCAAATTTGTTCCAAGCAAAATATATCGCTTTTCAGGGTGATCTTTAACCCATCTTTCGGCCCAAGTAGTCTTTCCAGAAGCAGGTAAGCCCACCATCATAATCAACTCACAATTACAAACATCTGAAAACGAAGGTCCCACCAAACCGTTTCCATCCTCAAATGCACAAGACCACGGTCTATACCCATCTAATGGGACCAAACCATCTTCATACCCGAACTGCAACCGAACCACAACATTCTTCAAAAGAACATGTGGAAACAAAGCCGGACCACCATTAACCAAATGGCTCGCAACACCGAGCCATTTCCCATTCTTGGCAAAACCGATTGAACCCATTGGTTCACTTTCCAAATCAACAGCACAAAGAATTGTGTCACCAATATCAAACCTCACACCATAATTAGAGAACTTTCCAGAATTAGAAAACTTCCCGGTCCCGCCAAACCCAAAACTGTGTTCGGTTTCACCAAGGCAACCTACCTTGTCATCTGTTCTCGAGATGCCGACCCGACAGAGGTGTTGTTGACCAATGGGAGTGTCATCCATATCAACGGGTTGAGCGGATACTATTTTGCAGCTAAAGCAGTACTTCCCTCTAGTTATACCTACATTGGCCCGAGCACCAGACCAGCAATAAGCAAATCCATGCTCATATAGTGCAGAACCTTTGAGCCCGTTTTCTTCAATATCAAAATCTAGTAACAGACAACAAATCATTCAATTTATCAGCTACTATCATCCTTGAATTAAATCAGTAATATATGATTTCACCTAACTTACGAGCTAATACCATCTAATGTAACTAGTAACATGATTTCACCTAACGTATCAGCTAATATCATCCTGGAATTAGCAATACGATTCCATCCAACTAATCAGCTAATATCAACTGATTAAATCAGTAGTACATGATTTCACCTAACTTACGAGCTAATACCATCTAATGTAATAAGTAACATAATTTCACCAAACTTATGAGCTAATATCATCTAATGGAATTAGCAATATGATTTCACCTAACTTGTCAGCTAATATCATAATCTAATGAAACTAGTAGTGTAATTGGTAGCATTAGTTGTCCTAGGGTTTTGTTAAAGTAAACAGGTTTATGAGATGCAAATTGCTAACAGAGTAGTAGATCGACAAAATTGGATACCCTAACCTGTGATTAATATTAAAAAAGAAATGTAAATTGGTACTGCATTCATTCTAGGGTTTTGAATAGGAAGAAAAGCGGGAAGAAAGTAAGTTAATAATAATAATAATAATAATAATAATACCTAGATCAGAATCGGCAGGGTTAAGAACGACTCGATGATTGTTGAGCAGTGAATGAGAAGGATCATAATATAGCCGTGGTTTCTTTCCCGGCGAGTGGTTTTCGTACGCTGAATAACGTTCCCGCTTCACCGACGAAGCCATGATTGAAATGAAATGAGAGTATAATTGAGTTCGATGTGATTAAAAATAGTGCAAGAGTTTTGAAAAATTAAAAAATAAATAATAATAATAATAATAAATCTTTAAAAATGTTTAAAAGTCAATAAGATGATGGGTCGAGCTCATGGGTTGTATCTTTAATTAATTAGATTTAGTATTTTCTTCTTTTAAGGTGTTGACATGTTATCATTACCAATGGGCTTTCAATACCCTTCCATCACTGTTACGTAGGCGGAGAAGTATACATTAACAAAACCATCAAACACATGTAATAGTTTAACTTATTTTTTTGAACGGTAAAGAATCTTACGTGTAAATCTACCTTTTCAGGGCTATGTCCAAGGTCGACTTCTTGACCGCCGTGAGACCGTACCTCCGTTGCTTGGGAACCGGATGGAATTCGTAAACCCTTTCGGGGCTATGTCCAGGTTCGAACATGGGATTAAAGCCATGATTCGTCTTTTCACCCTGATATCTGTCGAATTGACCTAAGTGAGAATCGAACTTGCATCTCCTAGTCCACTAAGAGAGGCCATGCCTCTTACCATTAGACCAACTTCTCGGGAAATGTAATAGTTTAACTAACAACAAAGTTATTCTTAATCTTTTTTATGTAAAAAATTAATGAGTGAATGTGATTGGTTGAAGAAATATGTGGTCACCACCTCCCCTTGCCTAACGCTCACCATTCTGATGGCGCTTGCGCCTTTGCCACCCTCTTTGTCGAGGGTTGTAATGATGTGTGGTGCCCTCTTTCCCGATGTGAAGTTGGTTTTAACGCTCATTACACTTGGTCTTGTGGATTAATCACCATTAGAGATAGCTATCTCTAAATATGCAAATGAATCGAATGTTCAATGAATTGTTTCTTCAGAAAAAAGCGTATATATAAATTAATTTATCAAACAAACGAACATAAACAAACTTTTTGTTTATTTAGCCGAATGAATAAACAGGAACACATATTGTTCATCATGAATGTCCGATTGTTTAAATTTGTTTATATTCTTTCGTTTTACATTAATTAATGTTTGTTAATGGATATTAGGCCTAACAAATTGATACTTCCAACTAATTTTAATTGGTGTTTAGTCAGTTTTGTTTGTTCATTCTTTGACCGGCTATATTCCAAACCCGTTTATGGATATTAATGAACGAACATAAACGAACATGTTCATCTTTATAACGAATGAACCAAGAACAAGAAACCTTTGTTTCATTATTGATTATTTGTTCGGTTAAAATTAAACAAACAAATACAAACATGCCCATTTCGTGTTCGTTCAGTTGCTTTAGTTCGTTTACATGTCTACCCTAGCTGCTTAATTGAGTTTTTTTTGAAATAGTGCCTTTTGAAAAAATTGAAGTTTTAAGTAGTACTCTCTACTAGTTGTTACTTCACTGCATGATTTTATTTATTTCTATTTTATTTTTTGTTTAACATATATATTAAATTCTAATTTTGTTAGGTTAAGTATAACGTTGGGTCAGTCACGAGTCCATGAATTATTTTGTGTATGTGGGTGGGGGTGGGGGGGGGGGACGGGTTGTCGGGTCGGGCAAGAGAGAAACAAACAGATTTTCAAATAACAGAAGGTTGTTTGCTTTAATTTGATATATTATATACTTAAGTCTTCATGAGTTTAATGGGCCAATTAGGCCCAATAGTCATCCTTGTTTATAATTTGCGCCAAAGCCCGTTCTATGCTTATCCAGTGTGACACTGTGACGTAATGACTAGTGTTGTTTATGATAACATTGATAAACTTGTCCACGGGTCATTATACATCACAAGGTTTAATTATCAACTTCCTTTTTAATAATCTTTACTTATTTTAAAACTTATGAATTTGCCTAGTGTAAGCTTAAATACCAAGGAATGGTACCTATACACCTAGAATGCTTAGTAGCATGACAAAACCAAATCCGTATGTGTATGTTACATGACTTTGACATATTATTAAAATAAGGGAATCTCTTGCTTGTTTGTTTTATTACTCGGTAAACCTCGTATTTACTCACTCTTTTTTCTCTTATTACTCGGGGTGCCTGAAATAGGTATTGTTAATGCTAAAAAACAATTACCTCACTTAGGTCCATTTTAATAAGAAGAAACTTTTGTACAATTCAAATCAGACCCCAATAAGCTCATTAAAAATTTATTTGCTTAAACCAATAATAATAAAAAAAAACCTTTTATTTAAATTTTTATCGACTTTGACACAATATTCTTAACGATTCTCGGAGATGAACCTGCTTTAAACTACCTATTACGAGAGAAAGTCACGACTTCTTCTTTGAACTACCCAATACAATTTTACATTCACCTTCATTGTCTCTTTATGAGACTAAGAGTATGCTTGAGAGAATCACAAGAAGTGAAGTAAAGTAATGTTACAAGAACCTTTTGAACGCCCCACCATCGAGTTAAGCAAGTAAGCAACAACTTTTAATAGAATGTGTATCATGTTTGGATAAGCTCTATAATTTTGTATAGTCCGGATATGTAAATTTTTATGGTTTGAATAACTGCATATTTACGTTACTATAATTTAGATCCCACGAATTCTTAGATATATAATAATCTGAAAATTATTATTAGATTTAAATGGGAAAAACATAAACCAAACGTTTTTTGTTTAAAACAATGCAATCACAAATCGACGGCAAAAGAAGCCAACTGCAAAACTGGTCACAATTGCAACATAACATAACCAAGAAGGGGTTTTTTTTAACACAAATTTCTTCTACTTTCTTAACCTAGACTCCGGACATTTGGCTATTTAAGAGACTTTGTTTCTAACACTAGGCCAAGCATGAAGGTTTTGCTATTGCAATTTTGGTTGCAAACGCAATTTGCTACCGAAACTCCTAAATAGCCATATTTCTAATATTGTGTACCACGTAAATCATGAGGTAATTCAACATACGTAAGCCTTGAAGAGTACAAGTGCCAAAGCAACAAAACACATCTTGTCTTTCCTTTTTCCTTTTCTCTTTTCAGCTTTTCCATCGTTTAAATACTTTGCTCTCTTGTGAGTTTATCTTTTATCTAGCAAGCAGAATGGGACTGTCTCACTAGACTGCTTTTATATATGCTACATTAATATTCGTGTTCATAACCTTTTAGTTCAATGCTTTTATCTTATAGTAACAGTTTCATTATGTGGTCAAACAACTAAACAAATATATTACAAACTAAAATAATTACTTTGTTTTAGCTTCGATTAGAAACAAACAAAAAAGGAACAATATAAACATAATATAATGGTGTAAAAATAATAGTCTTGACTAGCCCTCATTTCTAGAATACCTAAAGTGGTCATTCAAGTACAGTTAGATCGCCTAATTAAAATATGTCATCCGACTGGTTATGCAACCATCCTCTACTAGACACGTGCCCGCATAAAGAGTCAAGTACCCTTGATTTTTTTAAAACGACAGATGCTCAAAACCAATGAGTTAGAACGACTGTTTAAAGTTTTGTTTCCGTTGGATCCGTTTGTTTAAAGTGTGGTCGCGTGGCCAATCTAAACGGTTAGATTTTATAAAAATTGTCATGTAGCCAATCTAAATGGTCATATTTTTATGAATATGGTCGTATGGCTAATCTTGTTAGCATGGGGAAGGATTTTATTGAGTTACAAATCAGGCGGATGAAATACATAAACAGACGAATGGCATATGAAAACAGGCGGCCGACAATTTTTGAAGTGGATGCCTTTTTTTTAGGATTTTCAAAACAAAGGGCCAGTTTTAGTCTTAAAATCCCTTTGATCAAAATGATACATTCTGAGGATTTTCCTTATAAGTTAAAACTGATTCATTTGATAACTAATTACTAAGTGATTTTCCTATAAAGTGGTGTACAACGTGGGTTTTCATTTTTTTAAAAATTTAACATACTACGTCATAATATATTCTCTTGTCATTATCATACTGGAGAGGGATCTCCAAAAGACTTCAAATTAACATTCTTTTCTTCTTGACAAATCAAAGGATAACATCCTTCATACTCTTTTGTTAATTCAGCCGATCAATCTTAATACATATTTTAGTTTTGTATTCCTGATTACATGACACAAACGATCTTTTAGCCATTTTAAATGAAATTATGAAAGAAGAGTGAGATCGTTTTGAATGAAGTTTTAATACATATTTTAGTTTTGTTCTCATTGAACTGAGTGTCTCACCGGAAACAGTCTCTCTATTTCTAAAGGGTGGAGATAAAACTGTCTACATCTTACTCTCCTCATACTCTACCATTGGTTTGCTATTTGTGGGATATACTGAGTACGATGATGATGATGATGATGATGATGATGATGAATCAAATTTTTCTCAATTAAACAAATAAAACAATCATTTAAACTCCCATCATACATGATTACGCAAAGCAGACTTCATGTATTCCATCACCGAAAAACAAATTTCAACACTTACGGTTGCAATGGGTAATAATGATAGAGAGCTAACTTCAATTAACGAATAAACAATACACCAATTCAAACGAAGTAAGTGAGTAAAATAATGTATAACCGAAACATTTTTTAGAGTAAACACATAATCAGTTAAATTCACCTGACATATTACTTCCGCTATCATACCATGTTTTTAATTAACTTAATGTAGATTTGGTTGAGAGTTTGAGACTTGTGCTTAAAAATTGAGCATTCGAGCTTAAACTTGTATTTAAATTTGTTTTCTATTAAACTCAAATTTAGTGTGCATATTATCTATATAATTATAGTTGTAAATATGTAAAAAAAAATATTAGGGCTGGTCTCAAATTTCATGAGGTCATTCTCGAATTCCAACAGGGTCGTTGTGTCATTCTCAAAGTGTCGAGGTCAAAATTATACAGGAGTCGCTCGAGATTTTAACACATATATATTAATAAAAAAATTTCACAAGGGTCGGCTGACCCTTACACCCAAAGGGTGGGTACGCCATTGCACTCGCGCACCACTTTCTCCACCATCGATCACCACCACTTGTGTACTCAGCATTGACTCAAGACTTACTGGCTCATAACAATTCAGACATCTCACTAATCCAACATTTACTGGTACAAGGATGTCAAACAACCCCTTATTTCAACCACCATCTTTTTATTCTTTTTTTTTTCACAAAATCATGAGAACCGTCTTCGACATTACTATTTCTTAGGCTGTTGTATCCTGTGAGACTCATCAGAGAGAGTCGAAATTTATTTTTAGGGACACATTTTAACACGAATTCTTAGCCACAAGCGTTAACACATAGTTTGCTCATTTTGCAGTCAACAGCGAAGTCGAAGAACTTGTTGAACTTTTGTCTAGACAACAATTCGAATCATCTCGATTATTTTAACTTGTTAGTTTTATATAATATATTCTTCTTTTTGTATACGATTATGTAGTTGCTCTTTTTATCATGAATAATGAGAGTATCGTTGCTATTTATTGTTATTATTTATTTTCAACATAGCTTCTTACAATCCCTATTCCCTAATGCTATACTTTTTTAGAACGGTTAACTCACATACACCAATGCATCATCTAAATCTACTTTTAAATCTACATTAAAACCCACCATTATAATATAAACCTTATAAAATTGAGAATAAGCATATACATTACACCACCTTAATATCACTAAGCTTTAAGCCTTTGACGCATCAGTATGTATTTTACAAAAAATGATCTTTTATTATTAGGCATATTAGAAATAAATAATTTTATCTTCCGCGTATCGGTCGATAATAATCTCATTCTTAAAAATCTATGCCAACTGTCCAACCTTTCGACTATTTTTTCTTTTCATTGACCTCTATTAAAAAACACTTAATGTCGTTAAGTTCTTTTTTCCAAATTTCAAACCGAAGTTTTTTGAGTCGAATCATGTAAAATTATCTAGAAATGGTGGGATTATTATCGGCCCATAAATGTAAGATTATTTATTTCTAATTTGACTTATTATATTTTAGTTTATTCATTTTGAAAACTTCACAATTCTGAGTTGTACTATTTGTAATATATATAAACGAAATCTTTAAAAGTTCTCTGGTTGCTCCCTACATTCTCTTGAGCCAATATATTGCATTATTTGTAAATGAAGGTTTCTCATGCATTTGACTCGAATTCATGGGTACGGGTCTTACCAATCCCAGATATTCTTTAAACGGGTTATAACATCTTATTAAATTAAAAATTAATCACACCAAATATTTGATATAAAAATCTTATAAAATGAGGATATACTAAAAATTAATATATGATTTCTTTAATATATATATATATATATATATTATTTATAATTGAAAAGACAATTTTATAAACGGGTTATGAATTTCACCAAATCAAATAACTTTTAAACCGGGTTATAATATCTCATTTATATGTGAACTCTTTCATCATCAAATACTAAGTATATTATTAATTTTAGTACAACAAATAAAACTAAATTCCACAAAATATATAAATATTATAAACGAAAAACAACCATCGTAATACAAGAGATAAAAACTATTATGTCTATATATTTAGAAATCCAAAGAATATGATACGATAGTAAATAAATGACTTATAGCTTTTGTGGGTTTAGCTGTCCACTTTTTCTTTATATAGTGCTTGAAGCTGATCAAACTATTGTACGTGTACTTTAGAGATTGAGTGTCTGCAGTTCTCTATCTTTTTTTTATATCACCAACCGGGACACTCCAAGCACCAAGCGTCATCATCTTTATGCAATTCCAGTAACCTTGGCTGTCTTCTTCTTCAGGTATACCACTGCATTTGCTATTAATGACAAACTTTATTACTTTCTTTCTCAAAAAACAATTGCAGATTTTTTACATTCTCATATTAGTTGCTAAGTCATTTTTTTGTTGTTGTAACCATGCAAAGTAATAATAATTTCTCAATTCACACCTTTTAATTACCGTGTGTTCTTTATTACTCAATAGCTCTCGTACCTTAATTATTATCTTACTGTTTATTCGTTAATAATATATAGAAGCTTATGATCATGATCAACATGGGCTTTTAACACTTTGTATACGGTTTAATCTTATGCTTATGTTTAATCTTTATCTTTGTTGATTCACATTTCTTTACAATTGTCGTTAATATCGTCACATAGGTTTTAGACACGCATGATTTCTAAGGACAAAAGGTAAGTAATGCATTTATTAGTTATATCTATATATTTTTTCTAATTATGTCCCACATTTTATATAACTTTTAACATAATGTAACGAGAAATCATTTAAAATCTTAAATAAAACGTACACAGCGTTATATGATGGGGCCAGTTTGAACTTTCTTCGACATCCATCCTTCCACACAGATAGATGTTTTTATGTTTGATATTCTTGGGGCACTCATTAAAACATGACCACCTAAATCAATTCAATGTTATGAAAACTTGACATC